>NW_018251731.1:25407-35655 GCF_001263595.1 Phalaenopsis equestris | reverse complement strand
AGGAAGCTTTTCCCAAACCCAGCATAATATAAACCCTATTTAATTCCTTATATTAAATAGAGGAATTTGTCGGCCAATACATTGGTTTTGCAGACCAAACAAATGTCATAACTTTCTCTAGTTTATTTGATCGAGTCTTACCCTCAATTCTTCTGTTCATCCTTCGGGATAGATACAGGATTTGAGGTAAAATACTCTTTCATCTAAAACTATGAAAATTATCTTAATCTTTTTTCAAAAATAAAAATTTTTAAAACGTCCTTCCGATCCGAAGCGGGCAACGGGATTTCAATTCCGATGACCGACAGCTTCTTACGGACAAACCCCACATCAAAAATAGTGCCGACTGGTCCCATAAATTTAATCCCCACACATAAAAAATTTCAACTTCCAAAGTGTAATTTACAGGAATTTCATTTCTCTTAAAAATATTTCCTACTCGTTGACATCTATCATACATTTTAATATATTCATTAACATCTTTAAAAATAGTAGGCCAAAAAAATCCAAAATGCAAAATCTTATATGCAGTTCTATTTGCTCCAAAATGTCCTCCAAATTCAGAATGATGACATCTTTCAATTATCTGTTGAGTTTCTTCATAAGGCACATATCATTGAATAATTAGATCTTTACATTATTTATATAAATATAGCTCATTCCAAAAATAGTATTTTGAATCGTATATAAATTCCCTTAATTGTGAATTTTTCATATCAGGTAGTAAAATATAACTTACAATATAATTCAGTATATCCGTATACCACGGTAAATCCATTTCATCAATACTATAGAACTATTCATCAGGAAAATTTTCTAAAATTTCATTTGCAAAATTAGTTAATATTACTATTTCTATTCTAGACAAATGATCAGCTATTTGATTATCATTTCCCTTTCTATCAATCACGATAAAATTAAACTCTTGCAATAGAAGTATCCAGCTAATTAATCTTGGTTTAGCATCTTTCTTTTGCATTAAGTATTTAATAGTAGAATGATCTGTATGAACTATACATTTAGTTCCAATGAAATAAGGTCTAAATTTATCAAAGGCATAAACAATAACCTAATAACTCTCTTTCAGTAGTAGTATAATTAATTTGAGCACCATTTAGAGTCTTACTAGCATAATATATAACTTTAAAAACTTTATCATGCCTTTGTCCTAATACAACCCAATAACATAATCACTAGCATCGCACATTATTTCAAATGTTTTTTCCAATCAGGTGGTACTATTATAGGTGCAGTGACTAATTTTTTCCTTAATAATTTAAATGCTTTTACGCATTCCTTATCAAAATCAAATTTTGTATCTTCTTCTAAAAGATGGCATAACGGCTTAGTTATTTTTGAAAAAATTTTTTATGTAGCGTTTGTAAAAACCAGCATGTCCTAGAAAACTTCTCACCCCTTTAGCACTAGTAGGAGGTGGTAATTTTTCTATAACTTGGGTTTTTTGCATAATCTACCTCCATGCCATTTTCAAAAATTTTATGCCCAAGTACAATACCTCCTGCAACCATAAATTGACATTTTTCCCAATTTAACACTAGGTTGATTTTTTCATATACTTCCAGAACTTTTTCTAAATTACTAAAACATAACTCAAATAAAGTCCCAAATATAGAAAAATCATCCACAAACACTTTCATTCCATGTTTTATAAAATTTCTAAAAATTGACATCATGCATCTTTGAAATGTTGCATGTGCATTACATAATCCAAAAGACATTCTACAAAAAGTAAATGTTCCATATGGGCTTGTAAATATTATTTTCTCTTGATCCTCTAGAGCAATTGGAATTTGATGATAACGGGTATATCCATCTAAAATGCAATCATATTTATTCCCAACCAATCTATCCAACATTTGGTCTAGAAAGGGTAAAGGAAAGTGATCATTTCTGGTGGCCATATTTAGTTTTCTATAATCAATGCAAATTCGCCAACCAATTACTTGTCTTATTGGTATTAATTCATTTTTCTCATTTTCTTCAACAGTCACTCCTTTCTTTGAAACATAGTGAATTGGGCTTACACAAGCACTATATGAAATAGGATATATGATTCTAGCATCTAACCATTTTAAAATCTCTTTTTTAACAACTTCTTTCATTATTGGGTTCATTCTTCTCCGAGGATTGATAAGCTTAACATATATAGTGTTTTTAGACACATTTTTATACCTATTTTTGAGATATCATGCTTTAATGGAAGATATTTTTGTGTTTTTATTTTAGGTACAGGTAAAAAGGTGAAAAATGCTTAAAGAAGTGAAAAAAGATCAAAGTTGGAGCAAATAGGTGAAAAATATGCAAAAGTGTTTCGGTGCCTAAGCTCTAGATCCGGAGCTTAAGCGCCGTGTAAAAAGAGAAGGCTGCGCCTAAGCGCCAAAGACCTTGCGCTTAAGCGCTAGTGACAGTTATTGGACGAGTAAATTTAGTTTTTATAAATTTTGAAGAGGTTTTTAAGGTGCCTATTGGCTTAATATGTAGTAACAACCATCATCGGCAAACATTATTGTGAAAGGATGCATCTCTTAGGTGAATACATCGAATCAAGAGACATTTTAAAGATATACCAGAGCACCTTTTGAAGAATTATAAAAGAAAAAAAGAAAGAAGATTGGGACTTCGAAGATTGGGACTTCGAAAGAGGTCCTGAAAGTACTGAAAAAGTTTTGAAAGCTCAAAAATTATGGAGTTTGTTGGAGTGATTTTCAGGCACCACATATTTATCTTTTTTGTATTTCTAGTTTTATATTGAAGTGCTGTAAAAGAAAGAGACTCAAAGGAACTTGAAGAGTTTTGTGGAGGACTTGAGATAAGTTTTTATCTTTTGTTTTAGACTACTTTTGGTTTTAATTGATTTTAATTGAGATTTGGTTTTAATTGAGACTTGTTGGTTTGACAATGATTTATACTTTTAAACTAAAGTGTGGTTTTATTTTATGCATGGATTCTGAATAGTTTTCCTTATCTTTATACTTAAACTGATGAGTAATTAAGTGTTAGATGGAAGTTGTGGAGAGTATTGATCTTTAATGTTGGAAGAAGTTGTGATGATTTAAATCCATGTACTTCATTTACTTCTTGATTTGGCCAATCCAGATGTTACAATTTGTTGTGAGAACATGTATGAACCGGGCGGGTATTGACTCAGTCAACAATTGGAAAGAATCACATGTGATTGTATGAATGAGAATGTAGTTCATATGATTGAGTGCAAATGAATAAGGAAATATTCATTAAAGGGTGTAGAGTTAGAGGACTTTAAAGTGATAAGTTGAAGCCCCTAATTTGGTTTATTATCTTAGGTTCTGATAAGAGATGTTTGCCCCTAAGTGGAGGGAATCAAGGGAACTCTAGAATGAGAGCTAGTATCTTCTTTGTGAGAGCTAGTATCTTCATGAGAGCTAGTATCTTCTTTGCCTAACCGGTCTTCAGAACTATTCAAACTTTAAATTAGCCAATGTTCTTTATAGCATCTCTAGTAAGGGTAGAGAATACTATTGCTTCTATTTGGCACAACACAATCTGTATACTTTCACAATAGAATTCATATACTTATTATTGATTCATGATAAGGAGAAAGATATTTTCATATTTAGTGTTTTTCTTCAACCAAAACTCAAGTTATCTTTTTAAGTTTGTACTATTTTTGCCAAAATATTAAAATTACAAAAAATATCTAAACTTTCTTTACTGCAAAAACGTCTTTATTTTAAATAATTATAAAAATAGAAAGTTTTCCAAAAATAAAGGTTTCCAAAAATTTCATATTGCATATCTTCCCTGTGGGTTCGATATTCAGTTCTTAATCAAAAAGTCCTATACTACTTGATAACGTTACGTATACTTGCGTAGTATTCTAATATAAATTAAAAGTTAAATTATTATTTTTATTCAAGATCAAGTTTTTTATTTTCTTACAAAATAAGAAAATATAAGTGAAAAATATAACCAGAATTACTGTTATACTGTTGCATATAAGCAGTTATCGGGGATCAAGTTTTTAATGTCGTTGCCGGGGAAGTGAAGTGAAATTTGTAAAGAATCTATTAATTTAAAAGCAAATTTCTATTTTTAGAAAGTCTTATTTAAACTTTAAGTTATTGTATTTTATTTTGTGTGTGTTTAGTTTTATTTTATTTTATGTTAGTGTATGCGCAGTTCAAGTTCTAAAGGACTAGTGCCCTACAATTCTGAATTAGAGAGAACTGTTGGAAAAATCAGAAAAACAAAAAAAATAAAAATCTTGAAAAATCCAAAAAAAAATTTCAGAAATGGCAAACCAAAATGATCAAAATGTTGAAATTCATCAAGAGTTTAGACCTTTAAGAGATTATGCCAACCCTACTGTAGATGAACTTCATTGTTGTCTTCAAAAACCTACTGTAGTGGCTAATTCATTTGAGCTTAAACCTACTATTATCCAAATGGTATCAAATAATCAGTTTGGGGGATCACCAACTGAAGATCCAAATTTACATCTTGCTAATTTTTTAGAATTTTGTGCTACATTTAAATACGATAGTGTATCGGATGATGCCATAAGATTTAGGTTAAAAATTTCTCCTTGCTCTCAGGTCAAAAATTTCTCCTTGCTTTAATTTATTTTTGAACTCATTCTTAAACTATTCATTACTCAGATAATCATCTACTTCCATCCTAAAACATTCATTATCTTTTTCTATTTCAGGATATTTCATAACTTTTGCTATATTAAATTTCACTTCTTGATCATTAACTTTTATTATTAATTCTCCTTTTTGCACATCTTTTACAGCTCTTCCTGTTGTAAAAAATTGTCTCCATAAAATAATATGAATCTCTTTATCTTCTTCTATATCAAATACTATAAAGTCTACAGGGAAAATAAATTTAACTACTTTTCCTAATACATCCTCTATAACTCCTTTTAGATAATTATTGATCGATCATCTAACTGAAGAGTTACAGTAGTAGGGGAAATTTATCCCAACTCTAAACATTTAAAGATTGATAAAGACATAAGATTGATACTCGCTCCTAAATCACATAAAGCTTTTCCATATAACTTTTCACTAATTGCACAAGGTATAGCAAAACTACCAGGAACTTTTAATTTTTTAGGAAGCTTTTTCTGAATAATAGCACTACACTCTTCACTGAGTGCAACAGTCTCAAGATTTATAAACTTCCTTTTCTTATTAAGTACATCCTTCATAAATTTCACATAACATGGTATTTGTTCCAAAGCTTCAAAAAAAGGAATATTTATCATTAACTTCCCTGGTAATGTCCCTGGTTATGTCGCCAAAAACTTGATCCCAATTTTTTATATGTAAGGATTTATGAAGTTGACACCACTACGACACCAGAAACTTGATCCGTGCACTAATAGTAAGTTATGTGAAATATATATAAGTATAGGCAATTATTAATGGAATTCTACATAAGTATACGTATCGTTATTAAGTAATAATGGACTTTCTATTTAAGCCCCAAATATTGATCCCACAGGGAAGGTTTAAATTTACAGTGATAAATTTTACTAGGAAATTCATAGAAAGTCAAACGAAATTACTGTCACTAATTTTGAATGTTGAGATAAAAAATAAATTACTTAACTATTAACAAAACAGAAATGCAAGATTTAAACAGTAACTACTCACTGGCAGATCCTTTAAGGTAGAGCTCTAGGTAAAAAGTTTCCTGGTTTCAATAGCAATCCTTTTGCTAATACCAACAATAAAATATGGATTTTCTTTAGGAAGGAAATCAGATGGAACATATTAGTTAACCATCGCCAATTTTTTCATTTCACATTTAATATCAATGGCCATTTGGGACATGCTACTTTCATTTTTGCAGGTTGTACAAAGGATGATAGAAAAGAGCTTTGGAATTGCTTGTTGAATATCAATTAGCAGTTGGATTCCCCTTGGTTAGTAGGGGGAGATTTCAACTGCATTACTACTTTTTCTAAAAAATCGGGCGGTAGAGCTCCTAGCCAAGCCAAGATGAACACCTTTAATGGTAACATTCACAGTGCTGGCTTGTTTGATTTGGGTTTCAAGAGGCCTGCTTTCACTTCGAAGAGGGGTAAAATTTGGGAAAGACTTGATAGAGTCTTGGTTGTTGGTTAATGATAGCTAGTATAACATAGTTAGTATAACCATTTCCTCCTTACTTTTGTCACTCATCTCAGCCTTGCTAGTTCTGACTACATGCCAATTCTTATTAGCATTACCTTATTAGCATTACCTCCTCTGATAATACATCTTCCCCTCCCCCTTTTAGATATCTAAATATGTGGTCTTCCCATACTTCCTACAACTCTTACATTGCTGACCTTCGGAATGGGATCTCCCATCCTGACCCATTCATTAAACTCAGTTTACTACAAAAGTTCAAGAGCTAGAAGAGGAAGTTACAAGACAAGAGCAAGATGAACAGGCAGGGAAAGTAGAGGAAAGGCAACTGCTTACTGTCTAAAAAAAACTTCTTACTGCTATTGACTATTAAGATCAATTTCTTAAACAAAAAGCTGCTATGAACATCTTCACTGATGGGGTTAGAAATACCAGATTTTACCATGCTTATATCAAATATAAGAGGAAATGTAATACTATCCATGCTATTGAAAATGCTGAGGGGGAAGTGGCTACATGAGAATGCTGAGATATCACATGATGTAGTAAGCTATTTTAAAAACCTGTTAAATCAAGATCCAAATCACAGAATCCCTATTGCACAAAATTATTTCTCTGCTGAACTGAATTATACAGCAAACCTAAATCTTACTGAAATCCCAGATGAAGATGAGATTTGGGAGGCTATGAAATCTATAGATAACAACAAAGCAGCAGACCCTGATGGTTTCACTGCTGATTTCTATAAAAAATCTTGGGATACTATAAAGCTTGAGGTTATAGCAGTTGCGACAAGTTTTTTTTCAAGGAAACAATCTCCCATAATACTTCAGTGCCTCTACTTTTGTGCTGATCCCCAAATATGATATGCAACACAACTGGAATCACTTCAGACAAATTTGTTTAGCTACTGTTATCAGCAAAGTAATTAGCAAAATCATTTTCAATAGGCTTCAGCCTCATCTTGATTATATTATTAAACCCAATCAAATTGCCTTTGTAAAAGGGAGATCAATCATTGACAATACTCTTTTGGCATAGGAACTACTACTTGATCTGAATAAGACCTACAGAGGGGGTAATTTGATTTACAAACTGGATTTGAGAAAGGCTTATGATACTATTAGTTGGGGATTCATTATGGAAATCCTCCCTGCCAGAGGATTTCATATTGACTTCTGTCAACTTATCCACACCTGTCTACATAATAATAATCACTTTATTCTCATAAATGGAAAAGGTTGGGGGTCCTTCACTGCAACCAGAGGTTTGAAGCAAGGGGATCTCTTATCCCCCACTATTTTCATCCTTGCTATTGATTATCTATCTAGAATTCTGGATGAATCTCTGCTAAACCAAAGCTACACTAGATACCATCATAGATCCAATATAGTCATATCTCACTTACTCTATGTTGATGACATCATGGTCTTCACTAGAGCTCACAAGAATGTATTGAGAAAAGTGTATCAGACTCTTCAAAAATTTCAAACACACTCTGGATGTGTTTCAATCCTGAAAAGTGCCTCTTGATTTTTAATAAACAAGCATCTCCAAGTTACAAACACTGGGCTTCAAATTATACTGGCTTCTCCAACTCCCAGCTCACTATCAAGTACTTAGGTGTCATGATACTCACTGGAAGAACAAAACAAATATAGTTTGAGGAAGTCATAAATAAGATCACTTCTTATCTCAATGGATGGACCCAATCTTTTCCATCTAATGGGGGTAGAATTACACTGTTGAAAAGCATTCTAACTACTTTTCCCTCTTATATTCTGCAGATGAAAAATATAAAGAAAAGCATCAAAATCCAATTAGAAAAAAACTTTTAAAAGGTTCCTGTAGTTAGGACAGAGGCATCAAATGCATTGGGCATCTTGGCAAAAGGTTGCTAAACCCCAGCTGGCAGATGACATTAGCTTTAAGGATCTAAAACAACTCTTTCAAATCAACCTATGTAAGTTGTGGATTAATTTTAGAGCCCAGACTTCTTTGTGGGCTAAATTCATGAGGGGAAAATATTGAAGAGACCAGCATCCCACACTTGTTTCTAGGAAAACTGGGGATTCCAAACTCTGGGGGAAGATGCTGAATATAAGACAAACTACTAAAAATCTGTTTATTTGGGATCTGGGCAAAGGGGATTTAAGTTTTTAGCTTGATACTTGGTGCCCTAAAGATTGGTTGTCCTCTATTAGTAATGTCTCTAACATTGGTCTCAAAGTTGTTGATTGCTGGGTAGATGAAGAGTGGTCTATACTTAAGCTGTCAATTATTCTCCAAGCCCACTCAGTCACTAAAATTGCTAGCATTAAAATTGATAGAAGTAAACCTGATAAAACTGTTTGACAGTCATTCTCACACCAAAGTATTACCAAAGCTATCTACTCTAAAGTTTTCTACTGGGAGCACATACCCTGGGGAGCTTTCATTTGGAACAAATTTCTTTCCCCTTCCATGTCCTTTTTCTTCTAGAGGGCATTCCATAACCTGCTTCCTACTGATGATATTCTAAAATTAAAAGGATTAAGGGGTCCTTTAAAATGTAGGCTTTGTCTACAAGAGGAGGAATCACTGCATCATCTCTTTTTCGAATGCAAATTTGTCCAACTTGTGTGGCAACAGCTGTTGTCACACCTGAATATTGAAAGTGAACACTTTACTTGGGACAAACTTACCACCTGCTGGCAAACCTGACACACCTGCTGGCAAATCTGACACAAGAGGAATTATTCTTCTATACATCTAATGGTTGCTTGGTTCATATGGCTGGAGAGAAACAAGGCTAAATTTGAAGATTGCATACCAAAAACTAAAAACATTGTTAAAAAATAACCTATCTTATGTACACAAGATGAGAAAATTCAAAAGATTCTCTAATATTTCCAACTCATACTCTTTGGGACAGCCTAACCCTATTCAAGTCTATAGGGTTTACTGGAAACCTCCAAAACACAATACTGTTAAGATAAATACAGATGGAAGCTTCAATAAATCAGGAGCAAGTGTGGGGGGTGTCTATGGAAATCACCTTGGAAAATGCTTATTGATAAAATGCTTACTGCACTTTTATACTTCCGTTATTGCTGTTGATTCCTTGAAACAAAACTAATTGTTGTCTATTGGGCCCTTAATATTGCCAAAATGACTAGCTGGTATAATTTATGATTAGAAGTGGATTCTATAGCAGTGATTAATATGTTGAACTATGAGGAGCAAGTCTCCTACCATTTTACATATTGGATAAAAAAAAACAGAGATCTAACCTCACAGCTCAAGGTAATCTACACTTTCATATATAGGGAAGGGAACCAGCCTACCAGTTGGCTTGTAAAATAAGGTTAAAACTCAAAGGATTTCTCAGTTACTGTTACCCCTCCCCCTACCCTTCATTTTTTATTGCAGGGAGATATGCTAGAGGTTCCACATTTCAGAATTGCAAATCAAGATTAATGGAGACAGTTTTGCTTCATTTGATGTTCCTTTTCCTCCTCTTTTCTAGTGTTGCTCCCCCTATATTTTTTGGGGGCTTCTTTAAGCTATTTTATAGCTTTACATTGCTACCCCAAAAAGCAAATTGTTGTTTTGTTTATTTTGGGAGGACTGTTGATTCCTGTATTGAATCAACATGTTATCTAGCTGATCTTGGTTTTGTAACCTTCTCATTAGTCTAACATGTAGGGAGACACTAGAATCTCCTTAAGCAAAAAAAAAAATATATGTTTATGTAATGAAGATTTCTTATGTGAAAAAGCATCATTCCCACTATAATGAGGTTTTGGTGAAATGAGATGAGATAAATGTACATAATATGTATTGTGCCAAATAGAAAAACTTTTAACTCTCTACCCTCATACAGTACATAAAAAATCATTGGATAATCCCAGGTTTAGTCCCTAAATTTATACTAGATCCCTCTCCAGAGCTCCCACTACCCTTCACCTGAAGGCTAACTCTCGCTTTAGTTTTTAAGCATTAAGGCCAAATTGGGAATTTTAGTCTGTCACCCTAAAGATATTTTTTCTTTTTCTTTTTTTTTTTTAATATTTTCCTATTTATTTTCACTTAATTCCTTTAAGGTTATTTTTTTAAAGAGAGT
>NW_018251731.1:20804-25291 GCF_001263595.1 Phalaenopsis equestris | reverse complement strand
ATCAAAATGTAAATTAAGTTTGGAGTTGAAAAATCATCATAATTTATTTTATATTTTAATAGCACATCCATGTTATCTATTTATTTCACCATATGTCAGAGTAGGGAGAAAGATAGAGGAAACTTCTCAGACTTCAACAAGAAAGATACAACAAAACACAAATTTCATATATAAAAGAAAGTTCATACAACACAAATAAATAAAAAACACTTATCTGAAACTCTTTCTCAAAGCAAATCCCTTGTAGCCTTTCCTTAGAAATGCAGGAAGAAGATATCTCTCACTTTTCTCCTTCTCCAACACTCTTACAGAAAGTTTCACACTTAATCTCACCACAATAACTCTAAATTATAAAAAAAAAACTCACTAATTGACTCCAATGTGGTGGTGGAATGAAAATGGATTATGAAGAATAACAAAAAGGAACGTGAAAGAGTGAAGGAGTCTAGGAGTCTGTTTACTCATGAATTTTGGCCCCAAATAGAGCCTAGGGTTGATTCTCCAAGAGGTGCCTCCAAAATCTGTTTAAAAATTGTCCAAATACGTTGAATTGTTTAGAGACAGAGGCTGAACCAACATTGGCGCCATCGGCGCCAGTGTCCCGCAATTTAATTCGCTGCTCTTTTTTTAAAAGCACTGTTGGCGCTCTTCTGGCACCGTCGACGCTGAGTAAAATACTCAGTTTGTTCTGTTGTTATGCGCGATCGGTGCTGAGTCTTTCTTCAAAAACGTCATTTTGACTCCAAATTCCATCCTCTTTGCCAAATTCCATCCTCTCCAAATTCCATCCTCTTTGCTTCCTTTTTGCTTTAAGTCCTAAAAATCAACAACCTGCAAGAAAACACCAAAATACCTTCTATTAAAGTGCAATACTACAAAAAATAAGTATAAAATATGGGTCTAAAAATGCATATATTTTTGGTTTATCAACCTCCAAATTCAAAATCATGATATTTCTGAAAAATTTACTGAATTACTTTATAAGGCACACATCGTCTCATTACTAAATCTTTACATTGTTTATAAAAATAAGGATCATCCCAAAAATAAGATTTTGCATCATGAATGAATTTCTTTTCCTACTGTTTTATGAGTCCATATAATAAAATACAACTAACAATATAATTTATAATATCAGCATACCAAGATATTTCCCATCCTTTTACAACATAAAGTTGTTCATCAGGAAAACATTCATTAATTTCTTTTTCCAAATCAAGTATTTCTCCCTGTTCTAGCCTAGATAGGTCCCTCTTCTATCGACTATTACTAAATCAAACTCTTGCATCAGAAGTACTGATTTAATTAATCTTAATTTAGCATCCTTCTTTTTCATCAAATATTTAATAGCCGAACGATCAGTATGCACAAAACATTTATCTCCAATCAGATATGATCTAAAATTATCAAAATCAAACACAATGTCTAATAACTCTCTTTCAGAGGTGGTGTAATTAATCTGAGCATCATTAAGAGTTTTACTAGCATTGTATATGACTTTAAAAATCTTATCATAATCTTATCATATCTATGCCTTATCATATCTATGCCCTAAAACAGCTCCAACAGCATAATCACTTGCATCACACATTAATTCAAAAGGTTTCTCCCAGTTAGGTGAAATAATTATAGGAGCAATGACCAATTTTTCCTTTAAGGATTCAAAGGCTTTAAGGCAATCTTGTTTAAAGTCAATTCTTTTTCCAGAAGTCATCATAAAGGTTGTATCAAAGCTCTTTGGACCAAAAGATATAGAACTTAAAGCAACAAAAAAATGATAGGAATTTATTTATCTTCCTCCATATATATTACAATAAAGTCCACATGAAAGATAAATTTATCTACTTTTACCAAAACATCTTCTATAACTCCTTTAGGATAGGCAATCGAATGATCAACTAACTGAAGAGTTACCGTTGTAGGTGAAATATCTCCTATGCCCAACCTTCTGAATATTGATAACGACATAAGATTAATACTGACTCCTAAATCACATAAAGTTTTTCCATAAAATTGTTCACCAATAGCACAAGCAATTGTAAAACTTCCAGGATCATTAAGTTTTTCAAAAACCTTTTTCTGAATTATACCGCAACACTTATGCTGAGTGCAACTGTCTTATTATCTACAAACTTCATTTTCTAATTATGTATATCCTTCATGAACTTCATATAGCTTAATCTTCATGAACTTCACATTGCTTAGCATTTCTTCCAAAACTTAAGCAAATGAAATGTTTATCGTTAATTTCCTTAAAATCTCCAAAAATTTAGAAAATTTGTTGTCTCTATTTTCTGCTTCAATCTTTGAGGAAATGGAGGTGGTGGACTTTCTACAGAGATTTTCAATTATTTAATTGGACTTTCTGCTTCAAAATGAAAATATTCAATAGAATTTTCATTTCTACCCCATCTTTTACAATTTCAATTTCTTGTTCAAATGTGTTTTCTAATAATTTTCTACTTCTTAGTTGAATAACTTTAATTTGATCTTTATTCTAATCTTTAGGTACTTCAACATTACTAGGCAATGTTCTTGGATGTCTATTGTTAAGTGTGGTAGCAATACATCCCAAATGATTTTCCATGTTTCTAATTGCAGCTTCTTAAATTTGTAATTGACTTCCTATTTACAATATCAATTCTTCAATTGATACCTTTTCTCCTTACTCTACAAATTATTAAAACCTGGGGGGTAATAAGGTTTATTAATAAGGTTTATAAGCTTGATTTTTGATTTCCTTGATTGTTAGAGTTTCTCAATGGGTTCGCAGTATTGTTTCTCCGTTGCGGTTTGCAACATTAGAATTATTGTTACTCCAACTAAAGTTTGGATGATTCTTCCCACTAGGATTATAATAATTGACATAAGGATTATTAGAACGATTGTTTATTGCATTTAAAGTCTCATAAGAAGATTGAAATTCTATTGTTTGTCCCAATGAGATTTCCTCAAGCACAGGTGTTGTCTGAGAATAATTCATTCCATATTGATCTATCTTCTTTGATATAAAGCTATTTAGGCAGCTAACATAGATTTTACATCATAATAATGAAAACTAGCTACTCTTTTTAGATTTACCCCTTCAGAGGGCTATTCAAAATTATTGGTAGCCATCTCTTCAATTAATGAATATGTTTCATCGAATGGTTTTGACATTAATGATCCAACAACAGCAGCGTCAATTATCGATCTATGTGATACAACCAACCCATTATAAAAACATTATAAAAAGTTTGGATTATAAAAAGTTTGGATTATTAACCAATCTGACAACACATGGTGTGGACACTTTCTAAGAAGCTCTTTAAATCATTCTCAGGCTTCATAAATTGATTCCCCTTTTAAATGACAAAAAGAAGCAATATCATTTCTAAGCTTAGCGGTGTTTGAAGGTGGGAAATATTTTGATAAAATTTTTTGGGACAAATCTCCTCATGTTCTGATAGATCCAAGTGCTTATGAATTTAACCACATCTTAGTTTTATCCTTTAGTGAAAAAGGAAAAAGTGTAAGCCTAACAGCATCATTCAACATTCCATCATATTTAAATGTAGCACACAATTCTAGAAAACTAGCAAGGTGTAAATTAGGATCTTCAGTTGGTGTTCCTCCAAACTGATTTTCTGTACCATTTGGATAATAACAAGTTTAAGCTCAAATGAATTGACAGCTACAGCAGGGTTCTGTATGCTCAAATGAATCTTTTCTGCTGTAGGATTAGCATAATCTCTTAAAGGTCTCTGATGATGTTCATTTTCATTTCAAGCATTACTCAAATTGAAAGCCATTTTGCTAAAACGATTTATTTCTTTTTGTTGTTTTCAAATTTTTCTAATAATTTCCTATAACTCAGAACCATAAGGTACTAATTTTTCAGATCTTACACTACTCAAAAACAAACAAAGCAAGTAGTTAAAAATAAGCAAACACAATTATATAAGAAAATGTTCAAAACTAAACTACAATTATATTTTTTGAATAAAATAAAATAACTTACTAATATTTTATGTTACTTCCCCAGCAATGGTGCCAAAAAAATACGCCAAAAACTTGATGCGGTCAGATTTAGTGTGTAAATTTTGTAAATATTTTTTAATAGTACAAAATACACATGACAGATATAATAATAAATATGAAATATAATCCCAATAAAAATACCTTTTTTGAAAATAGTTTATCTTTAAAACTCTTTTTTAACCTGCTGACCAAAGTAAAAGATGTTGAGATTTTCGTACCTCTTTTATACTGTTTTTAATGATATTGCACTTTAAAGAAAGATATTTTTGATATTTTGTTGCAACAAAGATGAAATAAGGTGAATGGAGCAAAAAATATGCAAAAAGGAGCAAATTTGGAGCAAAAAAGACCAGAATGTGGAGAATTGCACTAGGGCGTCGACAACTCCATCGACGCCACCAACGGCGAGCTTTTCCCGAGGCTGCAGGACAAAATCTCTAGAAGGCCGCCGACGGCTGGATCGACGG
>NW_018251731.1:19603-20433 GCF_001263595.1 Phalaenopsis equestris | reverse complement strand
GAGATTTGTGAAATGGTGATTTGAATTGGTGAAGCCATGAAAATGTTTAAGAAATTGTGATGATCTTTTCACTTCGATCTTAATTTACTTTCAATCTTGTCAATTGATTTGTTAAAATATGTTGAGTTTTACAACTAAAGTGAAGATTACATCCAAGATTCAGGGAGGTCAAAGCCCTTGGAAGTTGGGTGCAAATAAATAGGGAAATATTACTATGGGGCGTAGAATTGGAGATTTTAGAGTGACGGACTAAAATTCCCAATTTGATCCTATCGTTTGGGTGCTGACGTGTAGATGTTAGTCCTCAGGTGAGGGGAACGTGGGAGCTCCGAAGTGAGAGCCGGTATCCTCCCAGCCTAGCTGCATAATCAGTAACCAAGCATAGGATTAATCAATGTTCTTTATGCCTGGACCAAAGGGTAAAGAATAGGTATGCTCTTATTTGGCACAATAAAAATTGAACTAATTCATTTTATCCATTCACTATAATTTCTTGACAAGGAGAAAGATGCTTTCTTATATATTGAATGTAACAAATAAAACCCTACTTTCTATCATTAGTTATTTATTTGTTATCCAAATTATCTACTTATTTCAATTGCCTATTAGTAACAGATAAGCAAATTGAACGCCGTCGTTGTAGTTAAAGTATTACTTTTTATGAAGCCTTAGTCCATAGTACTCTATTTCTCCCTATGGGATCGATAACTAGGACTCTATTAGAGCCCTATATTACTTGAGCGATACATATACTTGCGTTGAAAAATTCGACTTTGACATTATTGAATATTATATCTATACATCTTTATTAAATCAAACACATATATATA
>NW_018251731.1:16018-18834 GCF_001263595.1 Phalaenopsis equestris | reverse complement strand
CGGTTGGTGGTTCTTTAATGTCAAAACCTTTTGATGAGGCTTATTCATTAATAGAAGAAATGACTACCAAAAATTTTCAATGGCCCTCTGACCGGGTAAATCCTAAAAGAGTAGCTAGTATCCATGATTCTGATTCAATAGCCATGTTAGCTTCGTAGATTGCTGCAAGATCAAAGAAATTAGATCATTATGGGATGAATTATTCTTCAACACCTCCTATGATGGAAGAAAATTCATCCGGACAATTTGTGGATGTTCAACCTTCATATGAAACCTTAAATGCTATTAATAGACCCAATAACCCATATTCAAACAATTATAACCCAGGTTGGAAGAATCATCCAAATTTTAATTGGAATAACAATTCTTCTACAAATCAACAATGGGCAAACAACTCAATAAACCCATTAGGACATTCATCCAACCAAGGAAATATTAACTATAGACCTTCTTATCCTCAAAGATTTAACAATAACACTCAAATTAAGGAGAAGAAGTTATCTATGGAAGAACTAATATTAAACATGGGTCAACAATTACAGAATTAAAGAAATTAATTACAAATTCAAGGAAATCAATTACAACATCAACGAACTGCTATTAAGAATATTGAGAACCAATTAGGGCATATCACTACTACGCTTAGTAACCAAACATTAGGAACTTTTCTAAATACTGTGGAACCAAATCCTAAAGATCAAGGAAAAGAGCAAATCAAGACGATTCAATTACGAAGTGGAAAAGAATTGGAGACAAGAGTGCAACAAGAAATACAAACTGAAAAAAAGAAAGTGGATACCGAAAAAGAAAAGGATCATGAATACCCAGATTTAGAGTATTCAAATTATTGTGGAAAAGCCTCCACCACTGTTTCCTCAAAGATTGAAGCAACATAAACAAAATAAACAATTTTCAAAAATTTTAGAAATTATTAAGAAGTTAACGGTGAATATTCCCTTCGTAGAAGCTTTAGAGCAGATGCCCAATTATGTGAAATTTATGAAAGATATTCTGAACAAAAAAGGAAGTTCACGGATAACAAAACTGTTGCACTTAGCAAAGAGTGTAGTGCAATTATTTAGAAAAATCTTACTGAAAAACTAAAAGATCCTGACAGTTTCACTATACCGTGTGCTATCGGTGAAAAATTCTATGGAAGAGCTTTATGTGATTTGAGAGCCAGCATTAATAGTTTTAACATTATTAGCTACTAGAAAAGCTATGATAAATGTTCAAAAAGGAGAGTTAACTATGAGAGTAAATGATCAGGAAGTAACTTTTAACATTGCGAAATCTATGAAATACCCTGCTGTTGAGAGAGATAATGAATGTTTTTACATGGAAATTATTGAACATCTACTGAATGAACATTTTAAAGAACATTTTGAAAATAAAAATTAGTTTGAAAAGATGAGCATTTTGAAGAACAATTTGAATAAAATGATGAAATTATTCTTGACAAATTAGAAAATGAAGAATTAGATTATGTTCGGAAAGATTTGAGATGTTGGATATTACAGAAAATGCTGATAAGAATCTATTTCTATCAATTATAAAACCACCTGAACATTAGTTGAAAACATTACCTAACCACTTGAAGTATGTGTTTTTGGGAGACTCATTTACATTACCTATTATTGTATCTTCAGAATTAAATAATTTACAAGAACAAAAACTGTTAGATTCATTGAAAAGATATGAGAAAGCTTTTAGTTGGACCTTAGCGGATATTAAAGGAATCAGTCCTTCGATCTGTATGCATAGAATTATATTAGATGAACAATATAAAATAAGAGTTGATCCACAAAGGAGATTAAACCCTATAATGAAAGAAGTAGTAAAAAAGGAAATTTTGAAATGGTTAGACACTGGAATTATATTTCCTATTTCAGATAGTGCATGGGTAAGTCCAATTCATTGTGTACCAAAGAAAGGAGGAGTGACCGTTGAAACAATAGAAAATAATGAATTAATACCTATCAAACAAGTCACTGGGTGGCGCATATGCATTGATTATAGAAAATTAAACACTGCCAGTCGGAAAGATCATTTTCCTCTACCATTCCTAGATCAAATAGTAAATAAACTTGCTGGGCACAAATATTTTTGCTTTTTAGATGTATATACCGATTACCATCAAATTCTTATTGCTCTCCTATTGCTTATGAGGATCAAGAAAAGACAACATTTACTAGTCCTTTTGGAACTTTTTCTTTTAGAAGAATACCTTTCAGATTATGTAATGCACCTGCAACATTCCAGAGATGTATGATGTCCATATTTAGTAAGTATATTTAGTATGATGTCCATATTTAGTAAGTTAATTTGCGATGGATTAGAAGTATTTATGGATGATTTCTCTGTATTTGGAACATCATTTGACACATGCTTAGAATATCTTGTAAGGTTTTGGAGTTATGCGAAAGAATTAATTTAGTTCTAAATTGGGAGAAATGTCAATTTATGGTTCCAGGAGGAATTGTGTTAGGGCATAAAATTTTGGAAGATGGTATGGAAATAGACCTTGCAAAAATCCAAGTTATATCTAAACTAACACCTGCTACTAATGTAAGAGAAGTTAGAAGCTTTCTTGGACATGTTGGTTTTTACAGGCATTTTATTAAAGATTTCTCAAAAGTTACTAAACCTTTATGCCAACTTTTAGAAAAGGATAAGAAATTTGAATTTACTGAAAGCTGTTTAAATGCCTTTGAGCTATTAAAAGAAAAATTAATCACAGCCCCTATTATAGATTCACCTAATTGGGAGATACCATTTGTACTGATGTGTCATGCTGGTGATTAGTCATTTTGGCC
>NW_018251731.1:3467-14757 GCF_001263595.1 Phalaenopsis equestris | reverse complement strand
ATATATATATATATATATATATATATATATATATAATTGAATTTTTTTTGGCATATCAATGAGTAATCTTCAAGTCTTAATTTAGTTTTCATTCTGGTCAAGTGATTAGTTAAAATTTGGTGTGATCCATATTGACTTGGCAGAGCAATTGAAGAATGATTAGTTTACTCACTTTGATCTATAGAGTATGGTGTAAGTAAACTATAGGAAGATACAAATGTTAGCAAAATAATCTATGACGGGTTAAAATTGGTGTTTAAGGAATTAAAGCCAGTTTAATCAAGCTTCTTTATGCACTCGAAAGAGGGTAAAAATAATAATTTCTCCTATTTGTCGCCAGCATAATTCACAATTTGACTTCTTTTTTTTTCTCCTTTTCCACATACATTATTACAAGAGAAGGTTGCTCCTTAACCTGATTTTTGCTAAGTCAAAGAGAGTAGAGTAACAGTAGGTGTAATCCATCAAGAGTAATTATAAAGTCATTAAGATTTGTTAGCATAACTTTAAACCAACTTGATTTTCAAGTTAAGGGAGAATTTATTAGACTAGTACTTTTCCTAAAATTAATTACCTCCTTTCCCAGTGGGATCAAAAACTTGGACACAAAAGTCCCTATTTACGAAAGTGATAAGTGTGCTTGTGTTAGGCCTTAGAGTGTAAAGTATATCGTGACTTAAGTTAAGGCCGCATCAAGAAATTATTAACTTTGTTGCAAAGGTGAGCGATTTTAACTTAGGAGAATTTTAGTTGAAGTATTAGGACTTAGACTTGGAAAATTTTATTTTATTTTTTCTTGTAATTGTGTGTTTGTTTGAAAAAAGAAAAACTTCAAATGATTTTAGTGTTTGTGTAAAAACTAACTATTTGAGTCTCTAGTTGTATATGTGTAGTTCATGACCCATAGAATTTGTACTCATGATTTAGAACTAGAAAGAACTACTAAGATGATTAGAAAATAAAAAGACTGCTCGAGCTTGCAAAGAAAATGGTGTATAATTCACAAAATAATGTGGGTACACTTGAACCAATTTATGACATGCATAGGCCTTTAAAGTATTACACTAGTCATGCGACAGATGAAATTCACTTAAGCATTCAAACTTCATCCGTAAAAGCTAGCACATTTGAACTTAAACCTCCTATCATCCAAATGCAAATAGTACAGACCAACCTATTTGGGGGAACCACATCTAAAGATCCAAATTTACACTTACCAAGTTTTTTAAAACTTCGTGCTACATTCTGCTATTATGGCATGCCAAACAATGTTGTTAGGCTGAAGCTTGTTCCCTTTTCCTTGTGAGATAAAGCCAAAATGTAGTTGAACTCATCAGCACCTCAATCAATTAAGGCATGAGGAGGCTTAACCCAAAAAATTTTAGGTAAGCATTTCCCACCATCAAAGACTGATAAATTTAGGAATGATATTACTTCATTTATCTAATATGAAGGTGAGTCAATATATGAGGCTTTGGAATGATTTAAGGAACTTCTTAGAAAGTCTCCACATGATGCAATGTCTGAGAAATAGGTGATTATTCAGAATTTTTATAATAGTTTAATAGGATCCCTTAGATGTATTATTGATGATACCACTGGCGTTTCACTCATGTCAAAGCTGTTTGACGAGGCTTATTTTTTATTGAAGAGATGGCCACTAAGAATTTCCAATTGCTCTCTAAAAGAGTAAACACCATGAAGGTGGCTAGTGTGTATGACATAGATGTGCTTTCAATTCTAACTTCTCAGGTAGCAGCCATATCTTGGAAGCTAGATTAATTTGGAATGAAATACCCTCAAATACCTCTGATAATTAAGGAAAATTCATTTATAAAAATGGTTAATTCTTTTGCTTCACCATTTGAAACCCTAAATGTGATTAACAACAAACCTAACAACCCTTATTCTAATTTTTATAATATAAGTTGGAAGAACCATCCTAACTTTAATTGGAATAGCAATTATGGTGGGAGAAACCAAGAATGGGGAAATAATCAGACAAATCCTTTAGAAAATTGGAATAACTTGGGAAGTACCAACTATAGGCCATCATATCCTTTAGGATTTAAAACTAACCCACAATTTAAGGAAAAGAAATTTCTCTGGGTGGAAGCTATAATGTAGATGAGTAATCAAATGTGAAATCAAGGTGCGACTATTAAGAATATTGAGAACCAATACGGACAAATTATTAACTCACTTAGTAATCAAACCAAAGGAATTCTTCCTAGTATAACAAAGATTAACCCTATGGAGAAGAATAGTGAGCATTTTAAAGCTGTTAAATTAAGAAGTGGAAGGGAATTAGAGGAAGTAGTTCAGAAAGATTATGAGTTGAAAAAGAGAACTTGGAGCCAGAAAAACATATAAAAGATATTTTAATTACCTAGAAAAAATCGTCTCACTAACTAAGTTTAACTTAAAATAACCACCACCTTCATTTTCTCAAAGACTTCTGCAACATAAATTTGATTAACAATTTTTTATATTTTTGTAAGTAATTAAAAGCTAATATTAATATTCCTTTTATTAAGGCTTTAGAATAAATTTCCATTTACATAAAGTTCATCAAATACAATCTTAACAAGAAGAGGAAGTTTAGAGATTATGAGATAGTTACACTTAGAAAAGAGTGCAACGCTATTATTTAGATGAAGCTTCCTCAAAAACTTAAGGATCCTGAGAGCTTTGCAATCCTTTGTGCAATTGAAGAAAGATTTTATAGAAAAGCTTTATGCTTGAGTTAGTCATGGGGTTATTAGATTTGATATTATAACTTAGGTTTGACTAAGGGATGACCATAATGGTTAAATTGACCTTATTGTGATGTTTTGACCATATGGTGATCATTTGGGTCTATGATTGACCAAATGGTTAATGTGGTGACCATTGGGTTCAAAATTGACCATTTTGACCAAAGATTGACACATGGGGTCTATGGTTGACTAAATGGTCCAATTTGACCAATTTGGTTTTTAGGTTAACTAAATGGTCTAGTTTGATTGATTTGACCATTGGGTTCAAAATTGACCATTTTGACCAAAGTTTGACACATGGGGTCTATGGTTGACTAAATAGTCCAATTTGACCAATTTGGTTTTTAGGTTAACTAAATGGTCTAGTTTGATTGATTTGATGTTTGGGTTGACCAAATGGTTCAGTTTGACCAATTTTTATCAAAGTTGATCAATTTAGACCAATTAGGTACCAGGGTTGACCAATTGGGCCTTAAGATTGACCATTTCACCAATTTAGACCAATTAGGTACCAATGTTGACCAAATAGTCAATGTGGTGATCATAGGGTCTAGATGATCCTAAATCACGGACTATTGTCATTTATGTAATCACCCTAGAGTGTTACCAAGATTTGTGCTTAAGAGAGCACATTAGGGGTTTACCCTAGATTTTAGGGTTTGGGGACCCTTGATGAGATTTAAGGAGTTAATGTTGGTAGACATTACTCCCAAAATGGATCATAAATTTTATTCAAAATAGACCCTCACAAAAGTGAGGTTAATAAATGGGCCCCCAATATGTGTGGAATATTGAATAAGTTTGTCGCACATATTGGCTTTGATTGAAAAAGTCTAGATAACCAATGACATTGTCAGTTTGTCGGTGGTTTTGAATAGGAGAATACGATTACACCATGTCAGGTAGTTTATCATTCAATTTTCAAAGTCTACTGGGGAGAAGAGTGCCGTGAATTATGAAGAAGTCATAAGGAAAAACAAACTATAGGAAATCCATGATTCCTTGTCAGGAAGTCCTTACATCCTACAGTAAGAGTGAGAATGACTGCCATATTCTGCTGAAGGAGGTATGAAGGAGGTCTTATATCATTTATTAAAAGTTTCTTATGTCAATTTTGGGAAGGGAATGCTAAGAGACGAATATCCTATCCCAAAGAAAGAAGCTAAAGGAATGTCATAACTTCATATCAGGAAAGTCTGATAGCAAGAGAGAGGATGATTGTCATATTCCATTGAAGGAGGTCTTATATTATCTCTTGAAAATTTCTAATGTCAATTTGGAAAGGAATGCTATGCGACTTACATCTTGTTCCAAAGAAAGAACTATAGGAAAGCCATAACTCCATGTCAGGAAGACCTTACATCCAATAGTAAGAGTGAGAGTAGATGTCATATTCTATTTTAGGAGGTCTTATACTGCTACACAAGAATGTTGAATGTTGGTATGTCTATCTTGGGAAGGAATGCTAAGAGACTTATATCCTATCCCGAAGGAGAACTATAGGAAAGCCATAACTTCGTATCAGGAAAGCCTTATATTTGATAGTAAGAGAGAAAGTAGATGTCATATTCCATCGAAGGAGGCCTTAAACTACTACTCATAGATATTGAATGTCGGTTTTGGGAAGGAATTCTAAGAGAATTACCTAAAGGAAAGCCATAATTCCTTGTCAGGAAGGTCTTACATCCAATAGTAAGAGAGATGTGTATAGTGCTACACAAAAATCACAAAAATAATGTGTTGTAGTGATACACAAAAATAATGTGTTGTTTTAAGTATACATTTTTATGCTTATTTTTGGTGATATTGCACTTGAAAGAAGGGTATTTTCATATTTTTTTTACAGGTATATCAATTTTATGCATTGGAGAAAAAGTAACAAAAATCATGAAATTTGGAGTCAAAACAGCGAATTTTGTGATTCTGGCGCCTGAAGTGCCATTTTACAGAGAGCTGGTACCTGAAGCACCAGAATTGGCCCCTGAAGTGCCATTTTATAGAGAGATTGTTCCTGAAGCTCCAAAACCTAGAACACTGTGGTCTTAAGCAAATTGGCACTTAAAGTGCCAAAACCAGCATCTGAGGCTGCAGTTAAAAGAACTAAGTTAATTAAACTAATTGTTAAACATTCAAAATTAACTTACGAAAACTAAACAAAGTTTTTGTAGTAAAGAGTTTAAATTTAAGAAAGAATCCTTCCAATTATAATGAGTATATGGATTGTGAAGAAATTAAAATCATTTTAATATATAAATTTTTTTTAGCCAAATAGGAGCAATCATATTCTCTACCCTCTTCTAAGTGCATAAAGAATATTGACTAATCAAGAGTTTGGCCCCTAATTTACAAATTATTAAATCATAGCCCTTTCGGAACATATATTTCTCAACACATTTTAATATTTCAATTGGCAAGATCGAAAAGTCAATGAAGATCGGAGTTCAAATCATCACAAATTATTGAAATTTAAAATAATATAAAACAAAATCAATTCTTCACAAAACCATATCTCAAGGTAGGTAGAAGGATAAAAAAGACTACTCATAATTCGTGAGATGGATACGATAAAATGTGGATTTCATATATAAAAAATAAGTTTACAAAATAAAAGAAATAAAATCCTTCCCAAAAAAATCCCTAGAAGTTCTCTTTAAGCCTTTCTCTCTTTACAAACACTCTGAATTCTCTCTTAGAAATGTAATGAAGAAGAAATCTCTCACCTTCCCTCTCCTCTTACAATCCTTAAGCCTCTGACTTGTCTCTCTCTCTCTCTCTATGTCTTCTTTTAACCCTTATTCACACGCCACACTCACACACACACTCTCCAAAAAAATCCTCTTACAATCCCTAGACTTCCCTCTCTTTTATAAAAGACTGCCTCCCTCTAAAAAGAATTTAAAATTCCATCCAAAAGTTAACTTGTTTGAATTCAAAAGACATGTCCATTGACCCAAGAGACATATCCTTTCATAAAAGAACCTTCCAAAGTGTCTAGATACATTGAATCACTTCAAGGGATGTTTAAAACAAGTTTCTCATTTGAAATTTTTGCAAAATTTGTCTCGAACTGCCTTAATCCGCAAAAAAATCATCTCTTGCGCATCTTGCACTAAATTTGGCACATCTTGCACCAGTTTGCTGAAGAAAGAGCTATTCCGGGCTTTGGCGCATCTCGTGCATCTTACGCCAATTCTCTATATATTGGCACATCTTGCACCAATCTGAGGCATCTTGCACCAATCTGAGGCATCTTGCGTCAGAATCCCAAATTTCATTATTTTGGCTCTAAATTTCATCCTTTTTGCTACTTTTGCTCCAAATATCTAAAAGTGATATACGTGCAATAAATAGATGGAAATACCCTTTTTTAAAGTTCAATATCACCAAAAAGAATCATAAAGTATATACATATAACTACATATTATTTTGGTGTACAAAAATTCCCGAAACTTAAATGTTACTTGTCCTCAAGTGACACTTTCACTTCATAAAATCATATGACTTAGGATTGAGATTAACTCATAACTTATATACTTTAGTTTAATAAATATGTGGATTTCATATATAAAAATAAGTTTACAAAATAAAAGAAATAAAATCCTTCCCAAAAAAATCCCTAGAAGTTCTCTTTAAGCCTTTCTCTCTTTACAAACACTCTGAATTCTCTCTTAGAAATGTAATGAAGAAGAAATCTCTCGCCTTCCCTCTCCTCTTACAATCCTTAAGCCTCTGACTTGTCTCTCTCTATCTCTCTATCTCTTCTTTTAACCCCCATTCACACGCCACACTCACACACACACTCTCCAAAAAAATCCTCTTACAATCCCTAGACTTCCCTCTCTTTTATAAAAGGTTGCCTCCCTCTAAAAAGAATTTGAAAATTCCACCCAAAAGTTAACTCGTTTGAATTCAAAAGACATGTCCACAAAAGACATGTCCATTGACTGTCCATTGACCCAAGAGACATATCCTTTCATAAAAGAACCTTCCAAAGTGTCTAGATACATTGAATCACTTCAAGGGATGTTTAAAACAAGTTTCTCATTTGAAATTTTTGGAAAATTTGTCTCGAACTGCCTTAATCTGCAAAAAAATCATCTCTTGCGCATCTTGCACTAAATTTGGCACATCTTGCACCAGTTTGCTGAAGAATGTGCTATTCCGGTCTTTGGCGCATCTCGCGCATCTTACGCCAATTCTCTATATATTGGCGCATCTAGCACCATCCTGAGGCATCTTGCGTCAGAATCCCAAATTTCATTATTTTGGCTCTAAATTTCATCCTTTTTGCTACTTTTGCTCCAAATATCTAAAATTGATATACGTGCAATAAATAGATGGAAATACCCTTCTTTAAAGTTCAATATCACCAAAAAGAATCATAAAGTATATACATATAACTACATATTATTTTGGTGTATCAAAATTCCCGAAACTTAAATGTTACTTGTCCTCAAGTGACACTTTCACTTCATAAAAGCATATGACTTAGGATTGAGATTAACTCATAACTTATATACTTTAGTTTAATAAATTAAATAATAAAATTTAAAAAATCCTTTTATAACTTTGATTCAAAATCTAAGTCTAAAAGCATTTTGTAATCAATATTAAGATTTCTGAATTTTTATTCATGTCAAGAAGAATTGCAATTTGTCATATCAAGGATACTTAGAATATTCATATGAAAAATAACTTCATGGAAACCTTACTAATTTACAAAAAATACTACTAATACTCCAATATAAGTTTAGAAAATGTAATAAAGTCTTTTCCATAAGTTGATTCAAAGTGAAGCCAATATTTGATTAGGCATCTCCTCAAGCTTCTCCTCACTCATTTTTCTTTTCTTTTTTTCTCTTTTTTTTTTAACTTTTAAGATCTTTTCAATTCATTCTTTTTTTTCTCTCTTTTTCAAGTGAGGATTACTATATCTTATTAGCCTTTAATAGTTTTGAACTTCACTATCCTCTTCTTAAATTCAAAACCCTTCCCTTTCTTCACTTTATAAATTCATATTAGTTTATAATTTTCATAAAGTCTCATTACTTTCTTCTTACATGAAACTCTAAAATTCTTAACACTTCAAAAATACAATTTCCTATACTTTAAATAGAAAAACATAGTCTTATCCTATCCTACCAATTGTCTTTAACTTTAAAATTGACCTTTATTATTAAAAATGTTTTACCTATATTTACCAATAATATTTACAAACATAAGTATAGTCATTTAAAGTTAAATCTTAATATCCCAGGTTGTGTTTAGTTAATTTTAAAAATATTGCTAATTGAGGACAGATAAATTTTAGTTTACTTTCTTTTTAAAAGAAATGTTCTTCCCCACAAACTTAAATTTTTTAAGTAATTTAAAAATGTTTTAGTACAAAATTATGTTCGTAAAAGAAAACAGTAAATGCATGAAAATAAAATCTAAAATGTAGAGGATTTCTGACTATGAAACTGGGCTATGGTATACTACAGGTACTAACTTTAAAAATACATACATGCTTTAAAGAATTAAAAGAAACATAATATATTTTAAAGAATTTGCTGAGAATTAAAAACAAAAACAAAAACTGAAAATACTAACTATGTATAAAAAGTCAAAATCTGTAATTACTATTACAATTTTAAGTTCACAACACATAATTAAAATTTTTACGACATCAGTTTCAAATGTTAACCAAATAACATCCAATCAACATAACAGTCAAACAAACAACCAAAAAAATAAACTAAACTCCTAAAAATGTCAATCTTCATCACTTTCTCATCAACATCATCATATTCTTCTTCTTCTTCATGAATAGGAGCAGAATCATGAGCTATTCCATAATATACTTAAGTGATGCAGAGCGAGAAGTAGATTCCTCTACAGCTGATCTTGTGGGTCTATCACTACCTCCACTCCTAGCCTCAAAAAATGATTCAACTCTTTGAACTGTATGTTTCCCAATAGGATTTTGTGGTTGTAATGTTTCCTCATTTCTATGGGACTCTACTCTTGATTACTCACATAGCATGAAAATCAGGGCAGGGTAACCCAAACCACTAGCTGTAGAGCTCTTAGCTAAGCTCTGAGCATGATGAACTATGAGAGCACCAACATCTATTTCTTTCAAAAGCTCTATCCTTCGTTAAATTGGCGAGATGATTTGTGGGCAGTAATTTAGAAGAGATGAAGTGGTGTCATACCTTTGACTGAATAGTCAACATGGAAGTGGAGAAGTTAACTTTCTTACTATTTTTAATTCTCGTCAATCTTCATCGCTTTCTCATCAACATCATCATATTGTTATTCTTCTTCATGAATAGGAGCAGAATCATGAGCTATTCCATAATATACTTAAGTGATGCAGAGCGAGAAGTAGATTCCTCTACAGCTGATCTTGTGGGTCTATCACTACCTCCACTCCTAGCCTCAAAAATTGATTCAACTCTTTGAACTGTATGTTTCCCAATAGGATTTTGTGGTTGTAATGTTTCCTCATTTCTATGGGACTCTACTCTTGATTGCTCACATAGCGTGAAAATCAGGGCAGGGTAACCCAAACCACTAGTTGTAGAGCTCTTAGCTAAGCTCTGAGCATGATGAGCTATGAGAGCACCAACATCTATTGCTTTCAAGATTTCTTTCAAATTCTGACTGCAATAGTTTAATATAGCTCTATCCTTCGTTACATCGGCGAGATGATTTGTGGGCAGTAATTTAGTAGAGATGAAGTGGTGTGATACCCGGAGAAGTTAACTTTCTTACTATTTTTAATTCTCCATTCTCCTCTTCTATCAGTCAGATAGGCAATCATTTCATCCAGTGATGAATGAGTCATCACAAATGCAGTGTAATCATCATGAAATACATTCCTCAGACCATGAAAAGCATTGATCGTTTCTCCAAAAAATTCAACTTGCTTACCTCTCACAAAAATGTGATCATCAGCAGTGAACCTCAAGTTTGCATAAAAATCTCGAATCATTGGTACAATCACTACTGCAATGAAGTAGCAAAACCTTTCCTAATTTTTGGCAAAGATCAACCTCTCAATCTTGCCACCCAGGTTAGCAAATGCTCGTTCCTGGATCAATCTTCTTGATTCTATTTGAGTGTTATAACTGTGTTGGGCAATGAAATTGGTAACTGTATCAAAATCATCTTACGGCCTTCCTCTCCTTACTTGTGGAGCCATTGGAATTTCTATGAAAATCCAAATAAATTTTAAATAAATTAAAAAAATATTAATATTTCAATTGGCAAGATTGAAAAGTCAATGTAGATGGGAGTTAAAATCATCACAAATTATTGAAATTTAAAATAATACAAAACAAAATCAATTCTTCACAAAACCATATCTCAAGGTAGGTAGAAGGATAAAAAAGACTACTCATAATTCGTGAGATGGATACGATAAAATGTGGATTTCATATATAAAAAATAAGTTTACAAAATAAAAGAAATAAAATCCTTCCCAAAAAAATCCCTAGAAGTTCTCTTTAAGCCTTTCTCTCTTTACAAACACTCTGAATTCTCTCTTAGAAATGTAATGAAGAAGAAATCTCTCACCTTCCCTCTCCTCTTACAATCCTTAAGCCTCTGACTTGTCTCTCTCTATCTCTCTATCTCTTCTTTTAACCCCCATTCACACGCCACACTCACACACACACTCTCCAAAAAAATCCTCTTACAATCCCTAGACTTCCCTCTCTTTTATAAAAGGTTGCCTCCCTCTAAAAAGAATTTGAAAATTCCACCCAAAAGTTAACTCGTTTGAATTCAAAAGACATGTCCATTGACCCAAGAGACATATCCTTTCATAAAAGAACCTTCCAAAGTGTCTAGATACATTGAATCACTTCAAGGGATGTTTAAAACAAGTTTCTCATTTGAAATTTTTGGAAAATTTGTCTCGAACTGCCTTAATCTGCAAAAAAATCATCTCTTGCGCATCTTGCACTAAATTTGGCACATCTTGCACCAGTTTGCTGAAGAATGTGCTATTCCGGTCTTTGGCGCATCTCGCGCATCTTACGCCAATTCTCTATATATTGGCGCATCTTGCACCATCCTGAGGCATCTCGCGTCAGAATCCCAAAATTCATTGTTTTGGCTCTAAATTTCATCCTTTTTGCTACTTTTGCTCCAAATATCTAAAATTGATATACGTGCAATAAATAGATGGAAATACCCTTTTTTAAAGTTCAATATCACCAAAAAGAATCATAAAGTATATACATATAACTACATATTATTTTGGTGTACAAAAATTCCCGAAACTTAAATGTTACTTGTCCTCAAGTGACACTTTCACTTCATAAAATCATATGACTTAGGATTGAGATTAACTCATAACTTATATACTTTAGTTTAATAAATAAAATAGTAAAATTTAAAAAAATCCTTTTATAACTTTGATTCAAAATCTAAGTCTAAAAGCATTTTGTAATCAATATTAAGATTTCTGAATTTTTATTCATGTCAAGAAGAATTGCAATTTGTCATATCAAGGATACTTAGAATATTCATATGAAAAA
>NW_018251731.1:1411-2849 GCF_001263595.1 Phalaenopsis equestris | reverse complement strand
TCTCTCACTTTTCTCCTTCTCCAACACTCTTACAGAAAGTTTCACACTAAATCTCACCACAAAAACTCTAAACTATGAAAGAAAAATAAAAAATTCACTCTAATATGGTAGTGAAATGGAATGATGTGGTGTGAAAAATGAACGTAGAAGAGTGAAAAATGTAGAGGAGCACTTTTTCTGATGAAATTCGGCCCCAAAAAGGAGCCCAAGGTAGGTTCTCCAAGAGGTGCCTCCCAAAACTCCTCAAAAAACCATCCAAATACATTGAACCTTCTAGAAATAGGGTCTGCACCACATTCAGCGCTGTTGACACTGAGTAAAAGTCTTCAGCCTTAAGTTTTTTTGTGTCGTCGGCGCTGAGCATTTCTTCAAAAACGTAATTTTGACTCTACATTTCATCCTTTTTGCTTTCTTTTTGCTTTAAGCCCTAAAAATCAACAACCTGCAAGAAAACATCAAAACTCCTTCCATTAAAGTCTAATATCACCAAAAAAAATATAAAATATGGGTCTAAAAATGCATATTTTTTTTGGTGTATCAAAATCCCCCAAAGTTACATGTTACTTGTCCTCATGTAACTTCTCTACTACATAAAAAAATACGACTTATGGTAAAGAATTTAACTTTTAGATTTCCATATTTTTGTTCTCTAAATATAATATTTTAACTTAAGAAAAATTCAAAATAATTCCAGTTAATAATAAAGGTGTAAGGATATTCAGTAATTAAGTCTAAGGTTTCTGATCCTCTATTTCTTTCAGGAAAAATTGCAATTTGTCATATTAAAGTCACTTAGAAAATTCATATGAAAAAATAACTTCATAAAGCTTTATTAATTATTAAGCTAACATTCAAATAAAAAGTTTAGAAAATGTGTCCAACTCTTTTTCCTTAAGTTGATTCAAGTGAAGCCAATTTCTAATTAGGAATCTCCTCAAGCTTCTCCCCATATCTTATCTTTTTCTGTTATTTTTCTTTTTACTTAGGATTACCTCAGTGAGGGTTACTATATTTGGAATAGTCTTTAATGATTTTAAACTTCACTATCCTCCTTTTAAAGTTAAAAACTTACATTTTTTTCACTTAACAATTTTTTTATTAACTTAAAGATTTCTTAAAGTTTAATTCTTTTCTTTTTACATGAATTTCGTTAAGATTTTTAATATATCAAAAATACAAATTTCTTTTACTAAAAATAGAAAAACATAGTCTTATTCTCTTTTATCAAATATCTTAGCTCCTAGAATTAACCTTTGTTATTAAAAATTTTTAATTAAATTTACTATATATTTAGAAACATAAATATAGTTATCCAAAGTTAACCTCTAATACCAAAGGTAATGTTAAATTTAAAATTTTAAAAAATATAGTTAAGTGAAAAAAAAATAAAATTAAGTTCTTTTCTAACAATGATATATCTTCTCCCCCCCCCCCCCCG
>NW_018251731.1:462-1303 GCF_001263595.1 Phalaenopsis equestris | reverse complement strand
GATTTTTGAACATAAATTTTGAAATACTGCAGGTGCTAATATGAAAACTACAAGGATAAAAACATTAAATTGCACATAATACATATAAAATTTGCTGAGAAAGAGCTAATCACAATACATAACAAAGTGCTGAAAATAACAACATAACTAAACTAAATTCTAAAAAATTAAAATAGTTTTCCACATTACAGTTTAACATAACATAACAAACAAAGTCTCAACAACATCACAACACAACCAATACAATCACACAGCACAAACACAAACAAACAAATAAAATAGATCACCAGTCATTATCTTCCTAATCATCAACATTTAACTTCTGCTGCTGATATGGAGTATAAGTAAGGTGAATAGGGAACTAAACTGTATGGTCACCCCTAAGATATCTCACTAAAGCATCATCATAAGTAGCATCATATTCAAATTTTTTGTGAATCAGATCATCAGTGTGAGCATTACTGGCCTCCATATTCTGCATCCTGTGATCCATCCTCAAAATATCTCCCTGTTGAATCATCATCTAGTCCAACAACTCCTTGTTGTTGGGGTCACTTGAAGTAGGCTCACTAGGGGTTCTAGAAGTAGAAGTAATATCCCTGGCTTATCTTCCAGATCTCCAATAAACATGGGAGTCATAACTTTTGATGTTGGCAGCCCCAATCAGTCTCTAAAGCTCAATCCTCTCCTCATCAGGTCTAAAATCAACTCCTGGCTGCTCACAAAGTGTATAAATCAGAGCAGGGTGTGTGAATCCACCAGTGGTCTCTCCAAGAGCAATAGATCGAGTGTTCATATAAATGATAAAGCCTACATTTATGTCCATCACTTGCTGAATACA
>NW_018251731.1:0-403 GCF_001263595.1 Phalaenopsis equestris | reverse complement strand
AATACAATAATGCCAATCCTTAAACACTACATTTAACATAGAGAGGGGAAAGTTAACTTTAACTCAATTATTTATTTTCCAAGCACCTTTTTCACTAGTCAGAAAAGAAATAACTTCATCTAAAGCCTGATCTGTAGCAGAAAAAGAATGATACTAGCATCTATACACATCTTCTAACTGATAAAACTCATTAATTATTCTTGGAATAAACTCCACCCTTTTTCCTCGAACAAAAACAAAATCATCAGAAGTTTCAAGAAGGTTGGCATAAAATTCCATTGCAATCCCAGCTATCGTATCAGCAGTAAAATAACAAAAATTTTCCCACTATCAAGTAATAATCAAATATTTAACTTCTAATCCTTAACCACTTTTTTATTTTCTTGCAAACTATGAAATCGAG
>NW_018251730.1:574220-574985 GCF_001263595.1 Phalaenopsis equestris | reverse complement strand
TTTCAAAACAACTTATGAAGAAAAATTTAAAGAAAGAGATTTGGAACACCAATAATAAGAGGAATTAGATTGATGTGAAGAAATTTTTAAGGACAATTCAAACTATGTTCGAAAAAGTTTTGAAATTTTGGACACAATAGACAAAGATAAATCATTTTGTCTCATTTTGTCAATCAAAATCATTTTGTCAATCAATTGAAAAACCTCCAGAACTGGAGTTGAAGTTACTTCCTGAACATTTAAAATATACCTTTTTTGGAGATTCCTCTACCTTACTAGTAGTAATTTCCTCAAAATTAATGAAGGAAGAAGAAGAAAGGTTGATGAAAATTTTGATGAAAATTTTGAAAAATTTTAAGAAAGCCTTTAAATGGACTATTGCTGATATTAAAGGAATTAGACCTTTAATTTGTATGCATAGAATTCATATGGAAGAGAACTCCAAACCCAGGGCTGATCCTCAAAGGAGACTGAATCCTGTTATGAAAGAAGTTGTTAAGAAAGAAATTTTAAAGTGCTTAGTTGCTGGAATTATCTACCCTATTTCAAATAGTGCATGAGTTAGTCCAATTCACTGCGTTCCTAAGAAAGGAGGAATAATTGTAACTGTGAATGAACATAATGAATTAATACCTACTAGATAAGTTACAGGGTAGCGAATCTGCATTGATTATAGAAAATTAAATCTTGCCACTAGGAAAGATCATTTTCCATTACCCTTTCTAGATCAAATGATGGATAGACTAGCTGGGCATAAATACTTTT
>NW_018251730.1:573512-574037 GCF_001263595.1 Phalaenopsis equestris | reverse complement strand
TGATTTAATTGATGAAGTATTTGATGTTTTTATGGATGATTTTTCAGTGTTTGGAACTTCATTTGACTCATGTTTAGAACATTTATTTAAAGTTTTTAAGCACCGTGAAGAAACAAATTTAGTCATTGATTGGGAAAAATATCAATTTATGGTAGTAGGAGGAATTGTATTAGGTCATCAAATATCAAAAAATGGTATGGAATTAGATCCTATTAAAATTCAAGTGATCGCTAATTTACATTATCCAACAAATGTAAGGGAAATTAGGAGTTTTTTAGGACATGCTGGATTCTACAGGCAATATATTAAAGACTTTTCAAAGATTGCTAAGCCTTTATGCCATTTATTGGAGAAAGATGAAATTTTCAATTTTGTTGAGGAATATATAAAAGCTTTTAATTTATTAAAAGAAAAATTAATCACTACACCATTTATAGTTTCACCAAACTCGGGAAAACCTTTTGAACTGATGTGTGATGCTAGTGATTATGCTACTGGAGTTGTTTTAGGATAAAAATATGATAA
>NW_018251730.1:568273-573412 GCF_001263595.1 Phalaenopsis equestris | reverse complement strand
TATATGCTTTTGATAAATTTAGATCATATTTAATTAGAACTCATTGTATAGTGCATACATAAGTACTTAATGAAAAAGAATTAATGAAAAAGAATGATGCTAAACTTAAACTTATAAGATGGATTCTTCTTTTGCAAGAATTTGATTTTAAAATAGTAGATTGAAAGAGGACTAAAAATCAAATTTCTGATCATTTATACAGACTTGAGTTAGAAAAATCACTCTATTTTGAAAAAGAAATTAATGAACATTTTCGAGATGAAAAACTATTCACTATTAATGAGTGGCGTGTTCCATGATATGCCAACATTGTGAACTTTATTGTTAGCGATATTATACCCTATGGAATGACATATCAACAAAGAGGAAATTTATTTCTGAAGCTAAGAATTATTTTTGGGATGACCCATTTTTATATAAACAAGGAAATGATCTAATTATTCGAAGATGTGTACCATGAGAAGAAACTTATGAAATTATACAAAAATATCGTAATTCTAATTTTGGGGGACATTTTGGTGTTGATAAAAAACATACAAAACTTTACAGTATGGATTCTATTGGCATACAATTTTTAGAGTTGTTAATGCTTATATCAAAACTTGCGATAGAGTCAACGAGTAGGCAATATCTCTACAAGAAATGAGATGCCCCTCAATTATATTCTAGAAAATGGAATATTTGTAGTTTGGGGATTAGATTTTTGGGGATTAGATTTCATGAATTAGATTTCATGAGGCCATTTATACCATCTTTCAAAAATTTATATATTCTGTTAGCAGTGGATTATGTATTCACATGGATAGAAGCTCTTGCTTTACCTTGATGTGATGCTCAAAGTGTTGCAAAATTTATGAAAACGAACATATTTTGTATATTTGGGATACTGAGAGTTATCATTACTGATGGGGGAAGTCATTTTAGAAATGCCATAATGGAGAAGTTATTAAAGAAATATCATATAAATCATAGGATTGCTACTGCTTATCATCCTCATACAAGTGACTTGGCTAAATTATCCAATCGAGAAACTAAAAGAATTATGTAAAAATCTGTGAATTCAATAAAAATGGTTTGGTTAGTCAAACTTGACTATGCTTTGAGGGCTTATAGGACTGCATATAAAACTCTTATAGGAATGTCCCCATATAGGCTAATGTTTAGGAAAGCTTGTCACTTACAAGTTGAACTTGAGCATAAAGCATATTGGGTGATTAAAGAGTTCAATTATAATTTGAAAGATGCTGGTAAGAAAATATTATTGCAATTAAAAGAGCATGAAGAGATAAGAAATGAATCTTATGAGAGTGCCAAGATTTATAAAGAAAAGATGAAGATGTGGCATGATCGAAGGATTTTTACTAAAAATTTTCAGCCAGGGCAACAAGTTTAGCTATATAATGCAAGGTTAAGATTATTTGCAGCTAAACTTAAGTCCAGGTGGATGGGCCCATTTGTTATAATAAAAGTTTATCCTTATGGAGCTGTGGATATTAAAGATCCCAAGTCTGAGAAAATATTTAAAGTTAATGGACATAGAATGAAACCTTATTTTATAGGGGATCGACATAAACTTAATGATGGAATGATGTTGGGTCAACCAGAATAAGAACTGGTTACGTCAGGCTGACGACGTAAAACCAAGCGCTTTGTGGGAGGCAACCCATAATTATCAGAGTGTTTTTATTTTGATTGTTATTTTTTGTGTGATTAAGAAAATTGGGGTAGTATTTTTGAAACTATTACGTGTTAGTAAAGGTTTTAAAACTTTATTTAGTGACTAAGACATGTTAGAATGAGAATTTGGATGTTAAGTTGACTAGTGCAAAAATGTGCACTGGCGCTTAAGCGTGACAGTTTAAACACATGTGCGAAATTAATATTCTAGAAGGTTTAACCGTCAATTAGTTAGTAAAAATGTGCCAAGGTAGTTTCTAAATGTGTATAGAAGTTATTAAAAGGATTTATGCCGATAAATAGAAGGGTATTGTGAAGGAATTTCACCTCAAATCATTTTTAGGCCTAAAAGTCTAAGAGAAAGTGAGATTTAGAGAAAATGTCTTCATGGGAGATAGATTTTAAGAAGAAGGAAGGAACCATGAGGAAGAGGTTCATTAATCAAAGTGCACAACAGATGTATAACAGTTTCTTAGCCATTAGTTTTGAAGGTATATCAGAGAAGATCAATAAAATTGAGAATACTATGGCTTTATTGGAGACCAAGGTACTTGAGTTGCATGCACATCTAAAGCATATTGGATGGCAATTGAAAATGCAATTTAGCCATACTAGTTATATTGAGGAAGTGGATAAGGCGATGTTCATAAAGCAGAAGTGGATTGAAAAAGATAGTATTAGAGCTTGTCACCACCGTCTTTTTTATCAACTCTATATTCCTGGAGAGACTAATGAAAGACAGGAATTTGTTCCTTCGAATGAAGAATGTAATTATGTTTAGTGTTAGAATTTGTGTGTTAGAAGTTGTTGTTTTCAAGTGGTTTAGTTTTTAAGTCTTATTTTTAGTATTTATGCCTTCTCATATGTGTTTAATTGTAAAATGATTGTTGTGTATTTGAATTTAGGAAAATTTTCTCATTCAAAACTATTTGGAGTGAGAATTAAGTGTTTAAAATATTTGTACTTGTTTTTGAATTAATATAAGTTTGTTTGTGTGAAAATTTGTGTTATTTTTAGCCCCAAATTGAAATAGTTATTATGGAGAATTTTGAGAGAGAGGGGAGTTATAGGAAGTTAAAAATAGTCATAAGAGTTATGAGGGTGGTTTACTTCGGCAAAAAGGGCATTTTACTTTAATTTTAAAATTTTGAAAATCGTGCACTCGCTCCTAAGAGCCACATCTCCCCCTTAAGCGCGAGCCAACCCCACAGGAAGGGGCCTAAGCACCATTTACCCGCGCTTAAGCACCGGTTCACGAAAACCGGTTCGTGAACGGTTAAAAGTGAAATTTCAGCCTGAAAATCACCATTTTTAATGCCACTGTCACCTTCAACCTCTCAAGTTTGCAATTTTTTAGGGCTAGGGCACATCTAAAGTGAAGATTTCTTGGTAGAATCAAGTGAAATTTGCTACTTGGTGAAATCAAGTGAAATTTGCTAGATCCAAGTTCTTTGAGGTAAGAGCTTTACTTCTATGCAAAAATTTTAGATTTTCATTATGTATTTTGAGCACATTTAGAGAAATTCAAAAATTCACTCTTCATGGTGAAAAATGAAAAATAAATCTATGAAAATTGCATGGGATTTGTACTTTATACTTTGGAAGTTTTGTTTAGTAATTTAGACATGATTTTTGAAGTTTTTTTTTGAATTTATAAAATTTGTAGAATGACACCAAGAATGAAGAGGAGCAAAGGAAGGAGCCCTTTCAATTCGAGTAAATTTATTAGTTCAAAGGCTCAGGAATGGTACAGTGATGCGTTGCAATCACAAAAACTGATTAAGGAGCGGTGTTTTAGGAATCCAGGTGGAGACGTAGAGGTTTTGATCGTTCACCAACAGTGGGAATGATTATGCTATTTCTCTGCTGTGGCCGTTATTTCAATTGTTAGGGAGTTCTATGCAAACCTCCCTGAGGCTGAAGACAATAGAGTCATGGTTTGAGGAAAGGTGGTATCTTTTTAAGTAGAGGTAATCAACTTGTTTTATCATCTGCCACTTGATACGTTATGTTTTTATGCAAATTATAGTCCGATAGAAGCAGAGTTAGACAAGATTATTTCTTACTTCACTATTGGAAGAGGACTTTGGAGGATCACTAATGAGAGGAGAGTCAACTTCCCAACTTCAATGTTATGTGCACCTTCAAAAACCTGACACTATTTTATTTCTGCTCGTCTGCTACCAACAAATCATCTCAGTGAAGTGATCAGAGAGGAGTGACGTTAAATTATTGTATCCAAGAAGGAAAGCTCATCAACATAGGAGCTTTGATTTATCAGACTATCATCAGTTCTGCCGTTGTCGTTACTACTACAGGTCTGGGATTTGCTTCCTTGATCTTTTCTTTGTGTGAGCAGGCTGGAGTTAAATATGATAGCTGGGAGGAAGTGTTGTTGCCTCTAAAGCCCATCACTAAGGTGAATGTGAAGACTTTTTTTTGAGCATTCTATTTTTGGCTAGAGAGGAGGATTTTCTAGGAGTTATGGAATAGAGACATCTACTGCTTCTACCTCTACTACTTCTACATCTAGACCATCTACCTCACGCGCTTTTACATCTTGAGGTGAGTCTACTGAGACACAAGATCAATTATTACAGAGGATGATGGATCATATTAATTTTACAGCTGATAAAGTTAAGAATTTAGAGCGTTTTGCAGAGCATACTGATAGGTATAGTAGGAGAAAGTGTGATTATGAAGAGAAATTCCACTCATCTCTAAAAAACCTAATTAGGGGTGACCAGGAGTGCAATTTCCTCCATATCCTCAATATCCTGATTATGAGCCTGCAGAAAAGTGGTATAGCGGTGATGTATAGCGGTGATTCAGCCGGTGATTCAGCAGATGAGGAGTAGAATTGAGAGAATTTTATGTTTGTAATATGTGTTAGACTATGTGCTTTGGACCTGAAATTTATGATGTGTTGTTTATTTCTATGTTGTGGATTATGTGGTGTGTATGTGGTGTGGAACTGCTACATGTGGAACTGCTACATTTGCATCTTTGTGATGGTATGTACTATGTATTGTGTTTCAGACTTTTGTATTTTATTGTTATTGTGATGTTTGTGTTAGTTAGTAGTTTGTTTTAGGGTAGTAATTGTTGTGAGTTTTGTGATTTAGTTAGTTTAGAACTTAACTTTATTTTATGTTTTTTAAAAAGATGAAAATCTTGTTAATTTAGGTCTTAAATATTAAATTTCAGAAACTGCTACCCTATCTTTTTCTTTTATCATGTTTGTGAGTTTGTTTTTATGTTGAGATTGTGAAGTCAAGTTAGTGTGTTAGTTTGCTTTTATGTTTATACCCACTATTTAGAACTCTATTGAATCTCTACATGTTGAATTGAAATAAAAATATTAGAAAATTTGAACAAAATTAATTTTACTCCTGTTTTTAGTTTTATACTTCTATCATTAAGGTATAAAATTTCTTGTTAGCAGTTATTTTAATTTTCATT
>NW_018251730.1:536741-567675 GCF_001263595.1 Phalaenopsis equestris | reverse complement strand
GATTAGTGCCTAATCAAAAATTGGTTCTACATTTGATCTTTTTAAAGTATAAGACTTGAGAAAATCTTAAGCTTATAGATATAACATAGTAAGTAAAATTATTCTTAATAAAAAATTTTAAGTGGAGATAATAAAAGAACTAAATTCTAAATTTGGAAGACTTACAATATTTGAGAATTAGATAGGAACTCATATTTTCATCTTTCTTAACATTAAAAATTTCTAAATTTTAAGTTAGTCTCATTTACTGAAAATTTTTTTCTAAATTGGACAACTATATTTCTAAATCTAAATTTTAGTAACTCGTAAAGAAACTCATATACATATCAACTCATATACATATCATACTTATTTAGTTTTTTAAAGATTGAAGTGTCACTTGAGGACAAGTAACATTTTATGTTTGGGCGATTTTGATACACATATAATATATAGTGTGTTTAGATGTCTTTTTATACCTATTTTTGAGATATTGCGCTTTAATGGAAGGTGTTTGAGTGTTTTTTCTTTCATGTACAGGTAAAAAGGTGAAAAATGCTTAAAGGAGTGAAAAAGGATCAAATTTGGAGCAAATAGGTGAAAAATGTGCAAAAGTGTTTTGGCGCCTATTTTTGAGATATTGTGCTTTAATGAAAGATATTTGTGTATTTTTCATTCAGACACAAGTAAAAAGGTGAAAACTGCTAAAATGAGTGAAAAAAAGATCAAATTTGGAGCAAAAATGCAAAAATGGTTCAAAAGAGTTTTGGCGCCTAAGTGCCAAATTCGGTGCTTAAGCACCAGTTAAACAAAGAAGGTCGCGCCTAAGCACCAAAGGCCCCACGCTTAAGTGCCAGTGGCAGTTATTGGATGAGTAAATTTGATTTTTACAAATTTTGAAGAGGTTTTTGAGGAAACTATTGGCTTAATAGGTGGTTACAACCACCAGGGACGAAAATTACTCGAAAGGATGCATCTCTTGGGGAAATATATGGGGGAAATACACCTAATCAAGACACATTTTGAAGAGATACCAATGCACCTTTTGGAGAATAATAAAAGAAGGAAGATTGAGAGTTTGAAAGGGGTCCTGAAAGTACTGGGAAAGTTTTGAAAGTTCTAAAATTGGGGAGTTAATTGAAGAGATTTTCAGGAACCACATATTTTTCCTTTTTATTTTAGTTTTATATTGAGAGTGTTGCAAAAGAGAAGAGATTCAATGAAACATGAAGAGTTTGGTGTAGGACTTGAGATAAGTTTTTATCTTTTATTTTAGACTACCTTTGGTTTTAATTGAGACTTGTTGTTGGTTTAACAATAGTTTCTACTTTTAAAGTAAAATGTGTGGTTTTATTTTCTCCATGGATTCTGAGTAGTTTTCTTTATCTTTTTTCTTAAAATGATAAGTAATTAAGTGTTGGATGGAAGTTGTTGAGAGTATTGATCTTTAACTTTGGAAAAAGTTGTGATGATTTAAATCCATGTACTTCATTCACTTCTTGATTTGGCCAATCTAGATGTTAAAATTTGTTGTGAGAACATGTAAGAACCGGGCTGGTATTATCTCAATCAACAATTGGAAAGAATCACATGAGGTTGTATGAATGATAATGTAGTTCATATGATTGTGTGCAGATAAATAGGAAAAATATTCATTGAAGGGTGTAGAGTTAGAGGACTTTAAAGTGACAGGTTAATGCCCCCAACTTGGTTTATTGTTTTAGGTTCTGATACGAGATGTTAGCCCCTAGCTGGAGGGAATCGAGGGAGCTCTAGAGTGAGAGCTAGTATCTTCCCTGCCTAGCTGGTCTTCAGAACTATTCAAACTTTAAATTAGCCAAATTCTTTATAGCGTCTCTAGTAAGGTAAAGAATATTGTTGCTCCTATTTAGCACACAATATGCATACTTCCACAAAAAAATTTCTATAATTATTACTGATTCCTGATAAGGAGAAAGATGTTGTCATATTTAGTGCTTTTTCTCTACAAAAACTCAAGTTATCTTTTTAAGTTTGTTATGTTTTTGTCAAAATATTAAAATTACCAAAAATATTTAAAATTTCTTTACTGCAAAAATGACTTTAGCTTAAATAATTTTCTTTTAAGAAATAGAAAGTTTTCCAAAAAGTGCATATTGCATATTTTCCCTGTGGGTTCGATATTCAGGTGTTAATCAAAAAGCCCTATATTACTTGATAACGATATGTATACTTGTGTAGTATCCCAATATATATAAATTAAAAGTTAAATTATTATTTTTCTTTAAGATCAAGTTTTTGGTTTTGTTGCGAAATAAGGAAATATAAGTGAAAAAATATAATCAGAATTGTTGTTATCTTATTGCATATAAGCAATCTTGAAAGATAATCCAAGGCAAGCATAAAGATGGTAGGGGATAGTGGGTCTCCTTGCTTGAGGCCCCTAGAAGTTGTAAAGAAACCATGTGCTTGCCCATCAATGAAAACTAAATTCAAATTACCCTCTAACTATCATTTTATGATGAGACAGGAAGCACTCGAAGAAACCCTAGCCTCCAAGGAATCCATCACAAATTCTCAGTGTATCATGTTATTAGCCTTCTTTAGATCAAGTTTGTAAATTATATTTCCCCCTCTGCAGGGTTTGTCTAAATCATTTAATAATTCTTGAGTTAGAAGCACATTATCCTCAATTTACCTCCCCTTCATAAAGTCTGCCTGCTTTGGACTAACCACATGATGCAACTGGGGTTGTAACCTTCTGACCAAAATTTTGCTAAGGATTTTAGTCACCACATTGGTTACGTTGATGGTTCTAAAATGTTTCCATTGTTCTCTAGTTGAAGGTTTAGAAACAAAAACATTGGTGGCAGCAAAGAAGTACTTTGGTAGCTCTTAACCCTGGAAAATGCTTTTGGTGTCCGAAGCTTTCTTGTAGAAATTAGATGTGAAGCCATCAGGGCCAGCTGATCTAACACTGTCTATGATGGAGAGGGCCTGCCATATTTCCTCCTCTGTTGGAACTTCAACAAGGTTGATGTTAATTCCTGATCAGAAGTAAATAATTCAGGGTCAAGTTAGGCCCTTTGTTGGTTTGGGCTTTGCATTAGCCACTTTCAATACTCCACAACACTATCAGAAATTTTAGTAAAGTACTTTATCCATCTGCCTTGCTCATCTTTTATCAAGTAAATGGAATTGCATTTTCATCTGTATTTGATAAACACTTGGTGAAGCTTTGTGCTGTTGTCCCCATCTATAAATTTGCTTGTGGAAGCTTTCTATTTCAGAAAATCTTTCTATCATGCCACAGTAGTAAGTAGTTTTTCATTAGCTTTCATAAGGTAAGCATCATCAACCAAACCATTAACATCATTAGATTCTAGAGCCACAAGTTCTCTTTCAACTTGTTCTACCCCTACCAACACATTGCCAAAGGTATTCCAATTCCATTTGATGAGGGCCTTCCCAACTTTTTTTCTGTAAACACCACAATTTGATTAAAGGGCTAGATTGATCTATATCTCTCCACTGAGCTTTAATAGTAGTGATAAAGTCCTTGGGAGTAGACCACATATTTAAATATCTGAAAAGGAGACTTTTCCTGGTTGTCAGTGACATAAATAGTGATAAGAAAAGGTCTATGATCATATCCAACAAGGCTTAGATGAGTTACAGTGGTGTGGAGGAAGTTCTGAAGCCAGAGGTCATTAATAAGAAATCTGTCAAGTCTCTCCTAGAGCTTTCCCCTTCTCCAGGTGAAATCAGGTCCAGTGTAACCTAGATCAAATAAACCTAAAGCTTGGATGTTGTCATTAAATGTATTCATGTTGGAAGAATTAGGGGGTCTACCCCCTTTCTTATCAGTTGGAAAAGCAAGGCAATTAAAATCTCCCTCACCAACCATCCTTTATCAGCGTGTTGACTGAGGAGGAAGAGTTCATCCTGATCCTGTTGCTGTTTATATGGAACAGTATAATAATGTCTTAAATATATTTTTCACTTATATTTCCTCACTTTGCAACAGTACAAAAAACTTGATCCTGGAGAAAATAAGAATTTAACTTTTTAATTTATATATATACTGGGACACTATGTAAGTATATGTATCGTTATCATGTAATATAGGACTTTTTGATTAAGCCCCAAATATCAAACCCACAGGGAATTTCATAATATGCACTATTAATCAATAAACTTTCTATTTTAAAAAGACAATTACTTAAACTATAGATATTTTCATAGTAGGTAAAATTTAATTCTTTTTGGTTTTTTTGATATTTTGACAAAACAATAACAACTTCTAAAGTTTTTGTAAAAGAAAAGTATTTGATATGAAAATATCTTTCCCCTTATCATGAATCAGTAATAAGTATAAGATTTCTATTATGGAAGTATGCAATTTGTGTTGTTCCAAACAGAAGCAATATTTTTCTTTATCATTACTAGAGATGTTATAAAAAATATTGGCTAATTTGAATTTTGAATAGTTCTGTAGACCGGCTAGGTAGGGAAGATACTAGCTCTCACTCTAGAGTTCTCTTGATTCCCTCCACCTGGGGGCTAACATATCGTATCAGAACCTAAAACAATAAACTAAGTTGGGGGCTTTAACCTGTGTCTTTAAAGTCCTCTAGCTCTACACCCTTCAAAGATTATTTTCCTATTTTTTTGCACTAAATCATATGAATTACATTCTCATTCATAAAATCTCATGTGATTCTTTCTAATTGTTGACAAAGATAATACCAGCCAGTTCTTACACTTTCTCACAACAAATTTTAACATCTAGATGGGTCAGATCAAAAAGTAAATGAAATGTATGGAATTAAATCAGAACAACTTCTTCCGACATTAAAAATTAATACTCTCCACCGATTAGTACTCTCCACAACTTCCATCCAACACTTTAATTACTTATCATTTTATGGAGAAAGATAAGGAAAACTACTCAAAATCTATGGAAAAATCAAACCACACTTTAGTTTAAAAGTAGAAATCATTTTCAAACTAAAAGTAGAAATCATTTAAAAGTAGAAATCATTTTCAAACTAACAAGAAGTCTCGATTAAAACTAAAAGTAGTTCAAAAACAAAGATAAAAACTTTTCTCAAATCCTACACCAAACTCTTAAAGTTCCTTTCAATCTCTTATCTCTTACAACAGTCTTAACACTCACAATAAAACTAAAAACAAAAAGGATAAAGTAAATTTTTGGTGCCTGAAAATCTCTCCAAACAAACTTCTCAAAACACCCCCTTTTCAATCACTTCTCTAGACTCTCCCTTTTCAAGCACACTTAAAAATGTATTAACTTTATTCTTTTATAAATATCCAAGAGGTGCCTTGATAGCTCTTCAAATTGTGTCCCAATTCAATGTATTTTCTAATGGATTACATTCTTTCACAAGTCCTTTAATTATATTTTCATTTTTTAGTGGTCATAACCACCCTACCACCCTCTTTAGTCAATAATAACCACCCTCTTTAGTCAATAAGTGCCTCAAATGTCTCTTCAAAATTCAACAAAATGAATTAAACCATTAAATAACTGCCTCTAGTGCTTAAGTGTGGGGCCTCTAATGCTTAGGTGCGGTCTTCTCTGTTTCACCGGTGCTCAAGCGCCGGATCAGGCGCTCAGACGCCAAAACTCTTTTGCACCATTTTTGCATTTTTGCTCCAAATTTGATCCTTTTTTTCACTTCTTTTAGTATTTTTCACATTTTTACTTGTATCTGAAAGAAAAATACACAAATACCTTCCATTAAAGCACAATATCTCAAAAATAGGTATAAAAATTTATCTTAAATCACTATATATTTTAGGTGTATCAAAATCCTCCAAACTTAAAATGTTACTTGTCCTCAAGTGACACTTGAATCTTTAAAAACTAAATAAGTATGATTATTTATATGATTTTCTTTAGGAGTTACTAAAATTCAAATTTAGAAATATAGTAGTCCAATTTTAAAAAAAAAAATTTAGTAAATGAGACCAACTTAAAATTTAGAAATTTTTAATGTTAAGAAATATGAAAATATGAGTTCCTATCTAATTCAGAAATAATGTAGATTTTCCAAATATAGAATTTAGTCCTTTTATTATCTCCACTTAAAAATTTTTATTAAGAATAATTTTACTTACTATATTATATCCCTAAGCTTAAGAGTTTCTCAAGTCTTATACTTTAAAAAGATCAAATGTAGAACTAATTTTTCATTAGACACTAATTCTCAAGCTTCTCCTCCCTTAGTTTTATTTTTATTTTTATTTTTTTTCTTTTTTTCTTTTTCTTTTTCTTTTTTTCAGGAAAGGATTACTATATGTGGATAGTCCTTCAAAGATTTTGAATTCCATTCTTCCTTTCCTCAAGTAAAGGGTATTCCACTCTTCCTTTCCTAAGTAAAGTCCTGATATAAATCTTTTACTTATAAATTTAATAATAATTTTGAAAATTATTTTTAATAAAATAAATTTAAGTATTAAAAATAAAATTCTAAATTTCTAAATTATTCAAAAATATAATTTTTCTTACTAAGGATAGTTGCACTATATTTATCATTTTCTACACTAAAAATTTTTAACTGAAAATTTTTCTTCATTACTAAGAATTTTAAATGAATTTTCTTACTCATTTCTATAATCAAATTTTACTTCTCTAATATAACTTCATATACATGATCATTTTTCTTTTCAAATCAAATTCACTTGTTGAACATTTGAGAGCAAATAAAATTCAAGTTTTGAAAATATTTTTCCCCCCCCCCCCCCACAACTTAAATTTTTAACAAGATTAAACAGTTTAGCTACAGGAAATTTTGTACCCTAATTATACAGGTATAAAACTAAAAATAGGAGTAAAATTAATTTTTGATCAATTTTTTATCATTTTAATTTTAATTCAACATATAGAGATTCATTAGACTTCTAAGTAGTGTGTACAAACATAAAAAGTAGCAAACACACTAATTTTGATTTCATAGTCTAAATATAAAATCAAACACACTAACTTGATAAAAGAAAAATACAGGGTAGCAGTTTTCTGAAATTAAAGTTTTAGCAAGATTTTCTACTTTTCACCAGACATAGAAATAAGTTCAACCCTAAATAACTAAAACACAATACTCAACACACAAAAACAATTACTACCCTAGAATTTAAAACAAAATACTAACAAAACACAACATCACAATAACAATTAAACAAAGGTTCAACACATCACATAGTCCAAACAAGTACTTAAATGCAAATGTATCAAGTCCTAACCATGTAGTCCATCACATAATACAAATATAAAAATAAATCAGTCCTCTTACTCATCATCAGAATCATCGTTATTCTAAACATTTGTAGACTCATAATACGGGTATTTAGGATATGAAGGAAATTTTAATCCATGGTTACCCCTAATGAGGCTCTCCAAAGATGAATGAAATTTCTCCTCATAATCACTTTGCCTTCTATTATACCCATCAATATGATCTGCAAAGATTTCTAAATTTCTTACCTTATCTGTCTTATAATTGATATTATCTATCATCCTCTGCAATAATTGATTTTGAGTTTCAGTAGACTCACCTCTAGAAGTAGAAGCTCGCGAGGTACATGGTCTAGATGTAGAAGCAGCAGATGTTGAAATTCCATAACTCTGTGAAAATCCTCCTCTCTAGCCAACAATAGAATGCTCTGAATAAGACTTCACTTTTACACTTGTAATTGGCTTTAGAGGCAATAATACCTCTTCCTAGCTATCATATCTCACTTCAGCCTGCTCACACAAAGAAAAGATCAAGGAAACAAATCCCAGACCTGTATTAGTAGCGGCAGTGGCAGAATTGATGATAGTCTGATAGATCAAAGCTCTAATATTGATAAACTTGCCTTCCTGAATACAATAATTCAACATTGCTCTCTTCATCGTAACTTCATTGAGATGATTCATCGGTAACAGACGAGATAAAATAAAGTAGTGCCACGCCTTCGATGGTGCAGTTAACTTTGAAGTGGAAAAGTTGACTCTCCTCTCACTTGTGATTTTCCAGAGTCCTCTTCTAACAGTCAAATAGGAAATTATCTCATCCAGTTCCATCTTTGCAGGACTATAGTTCACATAAAAACACAAAGTATCAGATGACAAATGGTAGAACATATTGATTACCTCTGGTGAAAAAGGTAACAATTTTCCTCTAACCATGACTCGATCCTCTTCCGGCTCAGGAAGGTTTGCATAAAACTCTCAAACTACATAAATAATAGCCACAAAAGAAAAAAGAAAAACAACAAAATCGTTCCTACAACAAAATCGTTCCTATTGTCGGTGAACGATCAAATCTTCCACGGATCCACTTAGATTTTTGAAATAATGTTCAAAAATTAACTTTCGTGATTGTAGAGCGTCACTATACCTATCCTAAGCTTTCGAACTCACAAACTTGCTCAAATCAAAGTGGGTTTTTCCCTTACTCCTCTTTCTTGGGGCCATTCTACAAATTTCACAAAATTCCACAATAACTTCAAAAATCAAGTCTAATCCACTAAACTTAACTTTTATAAGTATAAACTACACTTTCTGTGCAATTTACATAGATTTCTCCTCATTTTTTTACCATGAATAATGATTTTTGGGTTTCTCTAAAATGTACTCAATACATGGTGAAAATCCAAAATTTTTACATAGAAGTGATGCTCTTACCTTAAGAAATCCTATTATAGCAAAGTTTGCTCAAATCCATCAAGAAATCTCCAAGAAGTGGTTTTCCCTAGCTTCAAAATCGTGAACTCGAGAGGAAGAAGGTGACATCGAGAGTAAAAATGGTGATTTTTGGGGATATTTTTCACCTTTAACCATTTGTGAACCGGTTTTCGTGAACCGGTGCTTAAGCGCGGATAACTTGGGGGGGGATAGGGGCGGCTTGGCCCCCTGCCTCTAGGGCTACATCGTGCTTAAGCGCGAGAATGTGGCGCTTAGGCACCTGTGCACTATTTTTGATGTTTTTGAACTTAAGTAAAATGCACTATTAGCTTAAGTACACCACCCCCAAGTCTTATTACACTTAAATGACTATTTTCCTCTCCCTTAACTCTCCTCTTTCTCAAAATTCTCCAAAATAACTAGTTCAATCTGAGGCTAAAAGAACACAAAATTTTCACACAAACAAACACTTATATTCATTTATGAACTAGTACAAGTACATGTAACACTTAATTCTCACTCCAAATAGTCTCTGATGAGAAAATTTTCCTAAATACAAACACATAACAACATTCACAATTAAACGCATAAAAAAACAAGATTTAGCACTAACACATAAAAACAACGACTCCTAAGAAACAGACTCTAACACTGAACTTTATTCCATTCTTCATTTCTTAGGACAAATTCCGGTCTTTCATTGGTCTCTCCTTGGGCATTTGGAATATAAAATTGATAAAATGGATGGTGGTGATGAGCTCTAATACAATCTTATTCAATCAATTTTTTCTTAAGATACATCGCCTTATTCGCTTCCTCTTTATAACTAGTGTGACTAAATTGCATTTTTAATTGCCATCCAATATTTTCTAGACGCGCATTAACTTCGTTTACCTTTGTCTCAAGTAAATCCACGCTAGCCTCAATTTTGTTGATCTTTTCCGTTATTTCTTCAATATTAACAGCTAAGAAACCATTATACATCTCTTGTGCACTTTGACTAATGAATTTATTCCTCATCGCCTCTTCCTTTTTCTTCAAATCCATCTCCCATGAAGATATTTTCTCTAAATCTATCTCTCCTAGACTTTAGGGCTAAAAATGATTTTAGGGTAACTTCCATCACAAAACCCTTCTATTTATAGACCTAAATCCCTCCAGTAACTTCTAGGCACGTTCTAAAACTGCCATGGCACATTTTAGCCAACTAATTGGCGGTTAAAACTTCTAGAAACTAAATTTTGCACATGGTTTTTAGATATTGCGCGTAAGCGCCAAATATTGGCGCTTAAGTGCCATTGCTCAATTTTGAACCAGTCAACCTAATGTCCATATACTCATTTTAGCATATCTAGATCAGTAAATAAAGTCTTAAAATCATTACTAACATATAATAGTTTCAAAAATACAACCCCAAATTTTCTTAATCACACACAAACAACATTCAAAGCAAAATACACTGATAACTATGGGTTGTCTCCCACAAAGCGCTTGGTTTTACGTCATCAGCCCGATGTAACCAATGCTTATTCTAGTTGACCCAACACCATTTGATCATTAAATTTATGCTGATCCCCTATAAAATAAAGTTTCAGTCTATGACCATTCACTTTAAATACTTTCTCAGTTTTAGGATCTTTAATATCCATAACTCCATAAGGATAAACTTTTTTCACAACAAATGGGCCCATCCACCTGGACTTAAGTTTACCTGGAAATAATCTTAACCTTGCATTATATAGCAAAACTTGTTGCCCTGACTGAAAATTTATAGTAAGAATCCTTCGATCATGCCACATCTTCATCTTTTCTTTATAAATCTTAGTATTCTCATAAGATTCATTCCTTATCTCTTCAAGCTCATTTAATTGCAATAATATTTTCTCACCAGCATCTTTTAAATTATAATTGAACTCTTTAATTTCTCAATATGCTTTATGTTCAAGTTCAACTGGTAAGTGACAGACTTTCTCAAATATTAGCATATATGGGGACATTCCTATAGGAGTTCTGTATGCAGTCCTATAAGCCCACAAAGCATAGTCAAGTTTGACTGACAAATCAATTTTTGTTAGATTTACAGATTTTTTCATAATTCTTTTAAATTTTTGATTGGACAATTCAATCAAACTGCTTGTCTAAGGATGATAAGCAAAAGCAATTATATGATTTATATGATATTTCCTTAATAATTTCTTCATTATGACATTTCTGAAATGAATTCCCGCATCAGTTATGATAACTCTCGGCATCCTAAATTTACAAAATATGTCCGTTTTCAAAAATTTTGCAAGACTTTGAGCTTTACATCATGGTAAAACAACAACTTCTATCCATTTGGATACATAGTCCAATGCTAACAGTATATATAAATTTCTGAAAGATGGTATAAATGGTCCAATGAAATCTAATCCCCAAACATCAAATAGTTCAACTTCTACCATATAATTGAGGGGCATCTTATTTCTCCTAGAAATATTGCATACTTGTTGACATATATCACAAGTTTTGATATAAGCATTAACATCTCTAAAGATAGTATGCCAATAGAATCCAGATTGTAAAATTTTGTATGTTGTTTTATGAACACCAAAATGTCCCCCAAAATCAGAATTATGAAATTTTTGGATAATTTCATAAGTTTCTTCTAAAGGTACACGTCTTCAAATAATCAGATCATTTCCTTATTTATATAAAAATAGGTCATCCCAAAAATAAGTCTTAGCTTCAGAAATAAATTTCTTCTTCTGTTGGTATGTCATTCCATAGGGTATAATATCACTAACAAGAAAGTTCACAATGTCGGCATACCACGGAACATGCTACTCATTAATATTGAACAATTTTTCATTTGGAAAATATTCATTAATTTCTTTTTCAAAACAAAGTGGTTTTTCTAACTCAAGCCTGGAAAAATGATCAGCAATTTGATTTTCAGTTCCCTTTCGATCTACTATAATAAAGTCAAACTCTTGCAAAAGAAGAATCCATCTTATAAGTCTTTGTTTAGCATCCTTCTTTTTCATTAAGTACTTACTAATAGAATGATCTGTATGCACTATGCAATGAGTTCCAATTGAATATGATATAAATTTATCAAAGGCATATACTATTTTTAATAACTCTTTTTCAGTTGTTGTATAATTATTTTGAGTTTCATTAAGAGTTTTACTAGCATAGTAAATTACTTTGAAAATTTTTATCATTTCTTTGTCCTAAAACATCTCCAATAGCATAATCACTAGCATCACACATCAATTCAAAAGGTTTTCCCCAATCTGGTGAAACTATGATTAGTGCAATGACTAATATTTCTTTTAATAACTCAAAATCTTTTAGGCACTCTTCATCAAAATTGAAAATTGCATTAATTCTCCAGTAAATGACGTAAAGGCTTAGCAATTTTTGAAAAGTCTTTAATATATCGTATGTAGAATCCAACATGTTTTATAAACTCCTAATTTCCCTTACATTTGTTAGATAAGGTAAATTAGCGATCACTTGAATTTTAACAGGATCTACTTCCATACCATTTTTTGATATTTTATGTCCTAATACAATTCCTCCTGCTAGCATAAATTGACATTTTTCTCAATTAAGGACTAAATTTATTTCTTCACACCGCTTAAGAACTTCTTATAAATGTTCTCAACATGAGACAAATGAAGTTCCAAACACTGAAAAATCATCCATAAAGACTTCAATCCCATTTTCAATTAAATAAAAAAAAATTGCGATCATACATCTTTGAAATGTAGTAGGGGCATTACATAAACCAAAGGACATTCTTTTAACAACAAATGTACCATATGGACTGATATAAGTTATTTTATCTTAATCCTCAGGAGTTATTTGTATATGGAGATAACCGGTATATCCATAAAAAAAAATAAAAGTATTTATGCTCAGCTAGTCTATCCAAGCATTTGATCGAGAAAGGGTAGTGGAAAATGATCTTTCCTTGTGGCAAGATTAAATCTTCTATAATCAATGCATATTTGCCACCTTGTGACTTATCTAGTAGATGTTAATTCATTATATTCATTAACAATCATGGTTACTCATCCTTTCTTAGGAACGCAGTGAATTGGACTAACCCATGCACTATCTGAAATAGGGTATATAATCCAGCATCTAACAACTTTAAAATTTCTTTCCTTACTACTTCTTTTATAATAGGATTCAATCTGTATTGAGGATTTGCCCCGAGTTTGCAGTTCTCTTCGATATGAATTGTATGCATACAAATTGAAGTACTAATTCCTATAATATCAGCTATTGTCCATCCAAAGGCTTTCTTAAATTTTTTTAAAATTTTCATCAATTTTTCTTCTTCTTCCATCGTTAACTTTGAGGAAAGTATAACTGGTATAGTAAAGGAATCACCTAAAAAGACATATTTTAAATGATCAGGAAGTAACTGGAAGTAACTTCAAAAAAAAGACATATTTTAAATGATCAGGAAGTAACTTCAAATCAAGTTCTGGAGGTTTTTCTATTGATGGACAAAATGATTTATCTTTTTCTATCGTATCCAAAATTTCAATAATTTGAATCTTCCTTATTGAATCTTCCTTATAAAAATCTTCACATTAATCTAATTCCTCTTCTTGCTCATGCTCCAAATCTTTTACTTATAATTTTTCTTCATAATTAGTTTTGAAATGACATTCACTTAGATATCTTTTAACATCCATTCTATAACATTCATCATCTTTACCTTTTGTAGGATACCTCATTGATCTTGAAATGTTAAAAGTAAGAGTTTGATCATTGACATACATTGTTAATTTTCCTTTCTACACATCTATCATTGCTCTTCCTATGGCTAGGAAATGTCTCTCCAAAATAATAGGTATCTCTTTATCTTCCTCCATATCCAACACAATGAAATCAACAAGAAAGATAAATTGATCCACTTTTACTAGGACATCTTCTATAACTCCTTTAGGGTATGCTATTGAACGATCTGCTAACTACTGAGTTACAGTAGTAGGGATTATTTCTCCTAATCCCAATCTTTTAAATATTGATAATGACATAAGGTTAATTCTTGCACCTTAAGTCACATAAAGCTTTCCCATTAAATTTGTCTCCTATCACACATGAAATTGTAAAGCTACCAGGGTCTTTAAGCTTTTCATGAAGCTTTTTCTAAAGTATAACACTGCACTCCTCACTAAGTGCAATCGTCTCATTATCTTCAAACTTCATTTTTCTGTTGAGAATATCCTTCATAAACTTCACATAGCTTGACATTTGTTCTAAGGCTTCAACAAATAGAATATTAATTGTAAGCTTCTTAAAAATTTTCAAAAATTTTGAAAGTTGTTTATCTAGCTTCTTTTGATGAAGTCTCTAAGGAAATGGAGGTGGTGGTTTTTCCAAATCAGTTTTTAGCGGAGAAATATGTCTTTCAGAATCTTTTGGAATGTCCTCTTTTGATTCTTCAATTTCTTCTTTTTCTACACTTTAGTTTCTTGTTGAAACCTACGTTCCAACTCTCTTCTGCTTCTAAGTTGAACAGCTTTTACTTGCTCTTTATCCGGGTCTTTTAGATTTGTTTCTGTATTACTAGGAAGCGTTCCTTGGGATCTATTACTTAATGAATTTGCTATTTGTCTAAGTTGGCTCTCAATATTTCTAATTGTAGCTCATTGACTTTGCTGATTTCCCATTTGTAACACCACTTCTTCTATAGAAAACTTATTTTCCTTAAATTGTGGATTACTGTTGAAACCTGGAGGATAAGATCTATAATTATTATTCCCTTGGTTGTTCCAGTTCCCAATGGGTTTACTTAATTGTTCCTCCATTGCTGATTATTACCAACCGTAGTATTATTCCAATTGAAGTTGGGATGGTTCTTCCAATCTGGGTTATAATAGTTTAAATATGGGTTATTCTGCTTGTTATTTATGACATTCAAAATTTCTAATGATGCTTGAGAATTTACCATTTGGCCTAATGAATTCTCTTCAATCATAGAAATTGGTTGAGAAAAATTCATTCCAAATTGATCTAACTTCCTTGAAATTGCTGCAACTTGATTTGCTAACATATTAAATTCATCAGATTCATGAATATTGGCTATTTTCTTTGGTTTCACCCTCTCAGAAGGCCATTGAAAATTATTGGTAGCCATTTCTCCAATTAAAACATAAGCATCATGAAATGGTTTTGACATCAATGAACCACCAGCAGCGACATCCGTAATAGATCTAAGAGACCCAACTAATCCATTATAAGAAGTTTGAATTATTAACAAATCCAGTATAACATGGTGTGGACACTTTCTTAAGATTTCTTTAAATCATTCCCATGCTTCATAAATAGATTCCTGATGCGACTTTTTTATATGCTTAATTTTATGTATTCTATATAGTCACATTGATATAAACGCAAGTATATGTATCGCTCAAGGAATATAGAACTTCCTGATTAATCGATCCTACGAGGAAGCAAGAAAAGATGTCTTTAGTCAAATTTAAGTCTACTACTATTAGTCCTTAGTTTGGAATGTCGATTAAAATGGTGTTTTATCTACCAACTACTCCTAAATGTGAATGTTAAATGCATGGATAGTAACTATTCCTAAATGTAAATATTAATTCTAAAGATAACCCTTTTTGGATGAGTTGGTTTGAAGAACTTTAAAGAATTTTGAGATATTAAAAACTAATATTCTTATGTAATGAATTGGATAACGTAAATGAATGAGAAACATTAAATATTGTATGTGCCAAATAGGTGCCAAATAGGAGCAGTTTTAATTCTTTATCCTGATACAGTGTTATAGAAAATCATTGGCTAATCCCAGGTTTAGTCCCTAAATCCGTCGCTAAGCTAGGAGGATACTGACTCCCACTCCAAGAGCTCCCACTTCCCTCCCCCTGAAGGCTAACTCTTGCTTTAGTTTTTAAACACTAAGATCAAACTGGGGATTTTTAGTCTGTCACCCTAGAAATCTCCAATTCTACACCTAACAAAGTATATTTCCCTATTTATTTGCACTTAATCCCATGAACAAAATACTCCTTCATGAACTTAAATGTGATTCTCACTCTATTGAAGAACTCATACTCCATTTCCCGGATCATATGTTTCACAACATATTTTAACAATTCAATTTGCCAAATTGAAAAGTAAATTAAGAGCAGAGTTGAAAAACCATCACAAATTATAATTAAAACTTCTTCTAGCATGCATCCCAGTATCCTAAACATGAATCCTACTAATTGCAAAAGAAAAGTAAAAGGAAAATAATGACGTAATCTTCTCATGTCACTATTTCCAAAAAAAAGAAAGAGTAAGAGAAACACATCACAAAGCACAAAGAAAACACAACAAAAAACTTCATTAAATCAAAGAAAATCCCCTATATAAGTGTTTACAAAATCATAAGATAATGAAGAACACAATACTTAGCTTTTTTCCCTTGAAAGAAAGATGAAAATCTCTCCCACAAAGTCTTTCGCTGATCCATGCAATGCTAGAACATTCTCTTACATATTCTCTCAAAACCCCCTCACTAATCTCTCCAAGAAGGTAGAAATCTATATTTATACTTCTATTCTAAGGTCTCTAAACTTTCTCCATTTTTTCTCACTCACACACACCACACACCCACCTTTTTCTGACATAAAAGCACTCTATTATAGTGTAGGGACGAATTTCCCAAAAGATCCCTCAAGATAACCTCCAAAAATTCGCCCAACACCGCCTTCAAACCGTCCCGGGCACTGTCGGCACCATTTTGGCATCATTTTCTGCTCTTTAGTGCTGTCAGCACCCACCCTACACAGCTCTACCATTTTGCTGCGTTTAGCTCCATTTTAGCTTTGTTTCTCCCCGTTTCAGTTGTGTTGCATTCCTAACAGATGAACCTACAAAATAAGCATAAAAAACCTTTTTTAAAGTGTAATTTCATTCGAAAATATGTTATAAGTGTAAATGAGATTAAGCATAGAAAGATATATCAAAATGTGTCAAGACAAAATTTTCTTTCTTGCGAGTTTTTGCTCCAAATTGCATTATTTTTGCTTCTTTCTCTCTTAAACTCCATTTTTTATATCTGAAACCAAAAATATACAAAATACCTTTCTTTAAAGTACAATATCATTGAAAATCACCAAATATATGCGTTAAAAATATATGAAAAATTGAACATTTTTTAAGCGTATCAAAATCCCCCAAACTTGACTATTACTTGTCCTCAAGTAACTCTTTTACTACATAAAAATTTGAATTAGGATAAAGATTAACTTATAAACTTCTATACTTTAGTTTAATAAATAAAATAGTAAAATTTTAGAAAAACCATTAATAAGTTATATATAAACTCTAAGTCTAAGAATACTTAGCAATCAAATTTAAGATTTCCGAATCTCTGTTCAGTTCAAGAAGAATTGCAATTTATCATATCAAGGATACTTAGAACATTCATATGAAAAAGAAGTTCATGAGAACTTTACTAGTAATGCTTCTCCTCACTCATTTTTCTTTTCTTTTTCTCTTTTTTTATTTTTATTTTTATTTTTTTAACGTTTTTTTTTTAAAGTAAGGATTACTATATCTGGATAGCCTTTAATAATTTTGAACTTCACTATCCTTTTCTTAAAGTCAAAACTCCTTAAATTTCTTCACTTTATAAAGTCATATTAGGTTATGATTTTTCATAAAGTTTAATTCTTTTCTTTTTACATGAAACTCTAAAATTCTAAAAAATCTTCAAAAATATAATTTCCTTTACTTTTAAATAGAAAAACATAATGTTCTCCTCTCATACCAAATACCTTTAACTTTAGAATTAATCTTCATTATTAAAAACTTTTACCTAAATTTACCATAATATTTACAAACATAAATATAGTCACTTAAAGTTAAACTCCAATTTCCAAGGTATGTTAAATTAATTTTAAAAATATAGTTAATTGAGGACAAATAAAATTTAGTTTACTTCTTTTTAAAAGAAAATTTTTTTTCCCCCAAACTTGCATTTTAAAATAATTTACACTTAATTCTGTAAATGTAGCAGGAAGAAAAAGTAAAAGTTAAATCTACTGACTACTATAACATCCTATCAAATTTATATATATTCATAATCATGATAGAATGAGTGTAGGAGAAAGTAAATCTAGCCTAAAACATGCTTGCAATAATATTAAACTAAAAGAAAGTATATTAATTTTAAAGTCTATTTTTCTTCCTACCCCTAAACTTGATTTTTAACATGTATAACATTTAGTGACATTTAGTGCAAAAAATGCAAAAAATATAAGTAGGAAAAAAAACAGTTTAGAAATTCTATCTACCACAAATTTCTATAAAAAATATCTACAGTTATTTATCAGGATACAAAACATATAGTAGAAAGTAAATCTAAACTAAATATGTCATAATGAAATTAACTAAACAAAAGTCTAACTAACATAGCATGTATCAGCATTGAAATATAAAAATGTTCTTCTAGTCTTAGAAAATTGTAACACAAACACAAACAAATAAACAAGATAAATGAGATCAATTCTTCCTCCATCTCATCGCATCTTACTAACTTACTTTAAATTTCTAACAGAATCACTACACAAATATATTGGATACTTATAAATGATTTTATAGATTATAATCCCAAAGATAAGATTATCCTTGATATATTGGTTGTCGAGCACCAACCTCAGGTATCACTATATCTCATTAATTAAGCATCTCTAACCGTTATAAGGATAGTGTATTATCATCCACATGTTACTCATCAAATAGGTTTGCGACTCCTATCAAATGAAAACAAAGTCAGAGAAAGAAAGTAACAAAATTGAGATGGAACTGTCATTGTTAGAATTCATGATGTCTCTTATAAAACTCAAGTCCAAGTGAGACTCGAGTTGTAGTGGACTCGTCAATCCAACTACTACAAGAGATCATACAAGTCTAACCTTAATAAGAAGTTAAGAAATCACCTCCCTCATGACACACAAAAAGAAAATTAAACCACTAACAATCCAAACATCTACAATCATCAATCAAATTAATCAATCCACAGTAAAGAAAATACAATACATCACTAACAATCATAACTCTCAAGCACACTAAATCAAAATACACTGATAATTATGGGTTGCCTCCCATAAAGCGCTTGGTTTAATGTTGCTAGCCCAACAAATGATTCCATCTGGATCAAAATTCCAATTAAATAATCCAAACTTTTCCAAATCCAGGGATTCCTACAAAGTCCTCAAATTTAAACTTTTCTTTTAGCTCTTCCTTTTTAGATTGATTCATATCCTTGTTCCTCATATTTTCTTCTAGATCCAATATTCATCTAGTAATTTTCTTAATTTTCATATTAATATCATCCTTGAAATTTATAAGAAATGGATCTTTATATGATACTTCATGATCTCCCAAATTTTGGATTGGATTCTCTCTAGATAATTTAGATTCTGACTCAAATTCTTCTAGGTTACTCTTGTCTCTCAAGTTATCTTCTAATTCTTCCCCTTGGTACTGAGTAAATGGTGGAGGCCGTCTTTCTATATATCTTCCGAATTCCTCAGGAATTTCTTCCATTGGTCTTTCAATATCCTTATCCTCATCTCTCAACTCAAAGTTCTTTTGAAACATATCCTTGAATTCTCTTCTAAATATTAATTTGATAACTTTATATTGCTCATCTTTCATCTCTTTAGAATTTATCTCAAAGTGACTAGGTAAAATCTCTCGGGGGTAACTGTTTATTGCAATAATAATCTGCCCCAACATCAGAATCTCATTCATTTTGTCTGTATACCACAGAGTATGTCATTCAGTGACTTTGAATAACTCTTTCATAAGAGATCTTTTACTGATTTCATCATTCAATTCTGGTTCATCTTGTGATTGAGTCAAATATGAGGATATAAAGACTAGTGGTGTAGATGATTTACCTAAATAAGCATACTTTAAATGTGTAGAAAGTACATTCATCTCAAGTTCATGAGGTTATTCAATATAAACAGATGGAGATTTACTATTTTTTGTTTCATCTAAAATCTCAAATCTCTCCTAAATAAATTTTAAATCTTCAATAAGAAATAGATTCAACTCATCTTGGAAATCTGTATAATTCTCAGAAGACACATCATGGAGGTCCATTTCGATCTCATCTGTTAACTTACTCTCAAAACTTTTTTGGAAATGGTCTTTATTTAGATAATCAATTTCATCCATCTGAAAACAATCATTATAATTTCTCTCAGCTGGATACTTCATAGCCTTTAAAACATCAAAAGTCACATCTTGATCATTAATATTCATAGTCATCTTTCCTTTTTGCACATCTATCATAGCTTGTCCAGTAAAAAGAAAAGGTCTCCCCAAAATAATGGGATATTCTTATTCTTCCTCCATATATATTCCTCCACATCTAATACAATAAAGTCCATATGAAAGAAAAATTTATCCACTTTAACAAGCACGTCTTCTATAACCTCTTTTGGATAAATGACAGTTCGATCAACTAACTAAAGGGTTATAATAGTGGGAGAAATATCGACTAAACCTAACCTTTTAAATATAGATAGAGGTATCACATTAATTCTTGATCTTAAATCACATAAAGCTTTCCATATAATCTTTCTCCAAATATACAAGGAATTGTTAAGCTAGAAGGGTCTTTAAGTTTCTTAGGAAGCTTTTTCTGAAATATAGCGCTGCACTCCTCACTTAATGCAACAGTCTCGTAATCCCCAAATTTCCTTTTATTATTTAATATCTTCTTCATAAACTTTACATAACTTGACATCTGTTTTAAAGCTTCAGCGAAAGGGATATTTATCGTTAACTTCTTAAATATGTCCATGAACTTTGAAAATTATTTATCCAACTCATGATGTCTAAGTCTTTGAGGAACTGGAGGTGGTGGTCTTTCTAAATTGAATTTAGTTGGAGATATTATTTTTTCTAGATCCTTAGAAACATGTTCTTGGGGTCTTTTATTTTTCTTTGTTTCTCTCACAACTCCTTTCTCTTTTCTGACCACATCCTCTATCTCTCTTCCACTTCTTAATTTGACAGTTTCTATTTGTTTATTATTGTTCTCCTTAGAGTTGATCTCAGTGTTACTAGGAATTGTTCCTTTGGGTCTATTGTTAAGTGAATTAGCAATATGTCCAAGTTGATTCTCTATATTTCTAATTGTAGCATTTTGACTTTACAACTGGTTTCCCATTTGCAATACCACTTCTTCTATAAACATCTTCTTATCCTAAAAATTTTAATCATTGTTAGAGTATGATGGATATGAAGGTCTATAGTTTGTGTTCCCTTGATTATTCCAACTTCCATTAGGATTTACATGATTATTTTTTATTTGTTGGTTTCCACTCCAAGTAGTGTGATTACAGTTAAAATTAGGATGGTTCTTCCAACCTGGGTTGTAAAAGTTAGAATACAAGTTGTTTATGGTATCTAAAGTCTTATATGATAAGTTAGAATCAATCATATGACCTAATGAACTTTCCTCACTTACTGGAGTAAATTGAGGCTGGTTCATTCTAAATTGGTCTAACTTCCTTGATATTGCAGCAACCTGAGATGCAAGAATTGCAATCGCATCTGTACCATGAACACTGTCTATATTTTTAGGATTTACCCTTGTAGAGGGCCATTGAAATTCATTTGTAGCCATTACTTCAATTAACACATATGCTTCATTAAATGGTTTTGACATTAATGATCCACCATCAGCTGCGTCAATTATAAACCTAAGGGATTCTACTAACCCATTGTAAAAAGTTTGAATGATTAACCAATTGGGAATAGCATGGTGTGGACACTTTCTTAGGATTTCCTTAAATATTTCCTAGTCTTCGTATATTGATTTCTCTTCATACTGACAAAATGAGATAATATCGTATCTAAGTTTAGTAGTCCTTGAAGGTGAAAAATACTTAGCTAGGAATTTCTAAGTTAACTCCTCCAAATTTTTAATAGAGCTAGGTGGTAATGAGTATAACCATATTTTAGCCTTATCCCTTAGTGAGAAAGGAAAAAGCCTTTGTCTAACAACATCGTCTAACATGCCATTATAACAAAATGTAGCACAAAGTTCTAGAAAACTAGATAAGTGTAAATAGGGATCCCCCGAAGAAGTTCCCTCAAACTGGTTGTTCTGCGCCGATAATATCTAGATTTATTTTAAATGAGTCAGCTTATACGATAGGGGTTTGTATACTTGAGTAAATTTAATCTATCATAGGATTTATATAATCCCTTTTGAATTTTTTCCATTTCCATTTCTAGTTCTTCAAGTCCTTTCTATTTTTTGATTTTTTTCTTTTTCTAACTCAAGATCATAAGGCACAAGTTCTGTGGATCCTTTATTTTGCATACACAACACAACAAACAATACATTAATAATTAAATAAATAAAATAAAAGATATATTGAACACAATAAAATATTTTCACAAACAAGGACTATTAGTCAAATCGATCACACGGGGAAGTAAGGAAAGATGTCCTTAGTCAAATTCTAGTCTACTACTATTAGTCCTTAGTTTGGAATGTTGATTAAAATGTTGTTTTATCTAGCAAATGCTCTTAAATGCAAATGTTAAATGCAATAATAGTAACTATTCCTAAATGTAAATATTAATTCTAAAGATAACCCTTTTTGGATGAGTTGGTTTGGAGAACTTTAAGTTATTAAAAACTACTATTCTTATGTAATCAATTGGATAATGTAAAGGAATAAGATACATTAAATATTGTATGTGCGAAATAGGAGCAATTTTAATTCCCTACCTTGATTTAGTGTTATAGAAAATCATTGGCTAATCTTAGGTTTAGTCTCTAAATCAATCGCTAGGCACCACTCCAGAGTTCCCACTTCCCTTCACCTAAAGGCTAACTTTCGCTTTAGTTTTTAAACACTACGACTAAGTTGGGGATTTTTAGCTGTCACCCTAAAAATCTCCAATTCTACACCCAACAAAGTATATTTCCATAATTATTTGCAGTTAATCCCATGAATGAAATACTCATTCATGGACTTAAATATGGACTTAAATGTATTCATGGACTTAAATGTGATTCTCGCTCTATTGTAGAACTCATACTCCATTTCCCAGATCATATGTTTCACAACATATTTTGACAATTCAATTTGTCGGATTGAATAGTAAATTAAGAGCAGACTTGAAAAACCATCACATATTATAATTAAAACTTTTTCTAGCATGCATCCCAATATCCTAAAAATGAATCCTACTCATTGTAAAAGAAAATAAAAGGGAAATAATGACATAATCTTTTCATGCCACTATTTCCAAAAAAAGAAGAAAGAGTAAGAGTAACACATCACAAAGCACGAAGAAAACACAACAAAAAACTTCATTAAATCAAAGCAAATTCACTAGATATGTCTTTACAAAATTATAAGACAATAAAAAACACAATACTTAGCTTTTTCCCCTTGAAGGAAAGATGAAAATCTCTCTCACAGAGTCTCCCGCTAATCCACGCAATGCTTGAACATTCCCTTACATATTCTCTCAAAATCCCCTCACCATTCTAATCCCCTCACCATCACCATTCTCTCCAAAAAGGTAGAAATATACATTTCTACTCCTATTCTAAGATCTCTAAATATTATCCAGATTTTATCACTCACAGACACCGCACACACACCTTTTTCTGACATAAAAGCACTCTATTATAGTGCAGGGACAAATTTCTCAAGAGATGCCTTAAGCAACCCTCCAAAAAGTGTCCAAATACATTGAATCTTCTAGAAATATTCCCAACACCGACTCCAAACCGTCCTGGGTGCTGTTGGTGCCATTTTGGCATCATTTTTTGATCTCTGGCGCTGTCAGCGCCACCCTGCACAGCTCCACCATTTTGCTTCGTTTGGATTTTGCTTCGTTTGGCTCTCCGTTTGGCTCTCTTTTAGCTCCGTTTCGCCCCGTTTCAGTTGCGTTGCGTTCCTAACAAATAGACTTACAAAATAAGCATAAAATAATTTTTTTTAAAAGTGTAATTTTATTAAAAAAATATGTGATAAGTATAAATGAGATTAAGCATAGAAAGACATAACAAAATGTGCCAAGACAAAATTTTCTTTCTTGCTTGTTTTTGCTTCAAATTGCATCGTTTTTGCTTCTTTTTCACCAAAACTCCATTATTTGTGCCTGAAACCAAAAATATACAAAATAACTTCCTTTAAAGTGCAATATCATTGAAAATCACCAAATATAGGCATTAAAATATATGAAAAATAGAATATTTTTTAGGCGTATCAATTCCCCTTCAAACTAATTAAAAGATGTAATATCATTTCTAAGCTTCACAGTTTTTTATGGTGGAAAATATTTAGTAAGGAATTTTTATGCTAAATTATCCCAAGTTCTGATATATCCATGTGTTAACAAATTCACCCACATCTTAGTTTTATCCCTCAGTGAGAAAGGAAATAACCTAAGACTTATGACATAGTCAGATACACCATCATATTTAAATGTAGCATATATTTAAATGTAGCATTATTTAAATGTAGCATATAATTCTAGAAAATTGGTAAGATGTAAATTTGGATCTTCAGTTAGTGATCCCCCAAAACTGATTATTTGATATCATTTGGATAGTTTCAGGTTTAAGTTCAAATGAATTAACCACTGCAGTAGGTTTTTGGATATTACAATGAAGTTCATCTATTGTAGGGTTGACATAATCTCGTAAAGGTCTAAATTCTTGATGAATTTCAGAATATTCATCATTTTGGTTTGCCATTTCTGTAATTTTTTTAGATTTTTAAAATTTTTTTAATATTTGGATTTTTTTTTATTTTTTTAACAGTTCTTTCTAATTTAGAATCGTAGGACACTAGTCCTTTAGAACCTGAACTATGCATACACTAAAATAAAATAAAATAAAATAAAACACACAAATAAAATACTATAATAATATATTACTGCAATAAATCTTAAAGTGTAAATAAACATTCTAAAATAGAAATTTACCTTCAATTAATTTTTGAATTCCTCAGCAACAGCGCAAAAAACTTGATCCTGTTATTGTATATATGCAACAGTATAACAATGTCTTCAATTATATTTTTCACTTATATTTCCTTACTTTGCAACAGTACCAAAAGCTTGATCTTGGAGAAAATAATAATTTAACTTTTAAATATATATTTATATATATTGGGATACTACGCAAGTATACATATCGTTATCAAGTAATATAGGACTTTTTGATTAAACCCCGAATATCAAACCCACAGGGAATTTTACAATATGCACTATTAATCAACAAACTTTCTATTTTAAAAATACAATTACATAAACTATAAATATTTTCATGGTAGGTAAAATTCAATTCTTTTTGGTATTTTTGATATTTTAATAAAACAATAACAAATTCTAAAGATAACTTGAGTTTATGTAAAAGAAAAGTACTTCATATGAAAATATCTCTCCTTATCATGAATCAGTAATAAGTATAGGATTTATATTGTGGAAGTATGCAATTTGTGTTGTGCTAAATAGGAGCAATATTATTCTTTACCCTTACTAGAGATGCTATAAAGACTATTGGCTAATTTAAAGTTTGAATAGTTCTGAAGACCGACTAGGAAGGGAAGATACCAATTCTCACTCTAGAGTTCCCTCGATTCCCTCCACCTGGGGGCTAATATCTTGTATCAGAACCTAAAATAATAAACCAAGTTGGGGGCTTTAACTTGTCACTTTAATGTCCTCTAGCTCTACACCCTTAAAAGATTATTTTCCTATTTTTTTGCACTAAATCATATGAATTACATTCTCATTCATAAAACCTCGTGTGATTCTTTATAATTGTTGACTAAGATAATACCAACTCGGTTCTTAAACTTTCTCACGACAAATTTAAACATCTAGATGGGCCAGATTAAGAAGTAAATGAAATGTATTGAATTAAATCATCACAACTTCTTCCAACATTAAAGATTAATACTCTCCACATACTCTCCACAACTTCTTACTCTCCACAACTTCTATCCAATACTTTAATTACTTATCATTTTAAGAAGAAGATTAATACTCAAAATCCATGAAGAAATCAAAACCACACTTTAGTTTAAAAGTAGAAATCATTGTCAACTCAACAAGAAGTCTCATTTAAAACCAAAAGTAGTTCAAAAATGAAGATAAAAACTTATCTTAAATCCTCCACCAAACTCTTGAAGTTCCTTTGAATTTCTTCTCTTTTACAACACTCTTAACTCTCACAATAAAACTAAAAATAAAAAATAAAGTAAATTTATGGTTCCTGAAAATATCTCCAAACAAACTTCTCAAAACTTTCCCTTTACAAGCACTTCTCCAAACTCTTCCTTTTCAAGCATACTTCAGAACGTCTCAACTTTATTCTTTTGTAAATCTCCAAGAGGTGTCTTGGTAACTCTTCAAATGTGTACCAATTCGATGTATTTTCTAAAGGATGCCTCCTTTCACAAGACCATTAATATATTTTCATTTTTAATGGTCATAACCACCCTCTTTAGCCAATACGTGCCTCAAATATCTCTTCAAAATTTGGTAAAATGAATTAAACCATCAAATAACTACCTCTGACACTTAAGCACGAGGCTTCTAGCGCTTAGGCACGACCTTCTCTGTTTCATCGGTGCTTAAGCGTTGGATCTGACACTTAGGCGTCAAAATTCTCTTGCACCATTTTTGCATTTTTGCTCCAAATTTGATCCTTTTTCACTCCTTTTAGCAATTTTCACCTTTTTACTTATACCTGAATAAAAAACACACAAATACCTTCCATTAAAGCGTAATATATTCAAAATAGGCATATAAATGTGTTTAAAAATACTATATATTTTAGGTGTATCACATCCCACAGCTCCATTCTAGCTATTTTGGTGCACCCAACATAGACTATGGTGGCAAAGCCTGGTGGCAAAGCCAGCCTGACCTGCCACTGAGAAAGAAAAATGTAGAAATTGTGGGTGGTTCTTCAGAATGAAACATCTGAACTCCAATCTACAAAACAACCAAATCTTATTATTTGGATTTTGAAATAGACAAAAACCAGGGAATAATTTGAAGAATTTTTGGGGGTTATGATGGGCCAAAGGCTCCAAGATGGCCAAACACCATAACTTGTTTTTTCTATTTAAATGTTGTAGTCTTTTTAGAGCGATGGGGTGGGCAATCCCCCTTATATTCCAACATAGTATATTAATCATGATGGGAAGACTTTGCCCTCCCCTTAGTATACCTAGTGAGAGACTCCCTTCTAGTAGAGTATGAACTCTTAGCTTTCAAAATGTAAGTGTCTTCATGAGCTTCCCATGTTATTTTCTTCTTCTTTCTCCCTTTCTGAATTTTCCATTCAGCTTCCATTGTCTGCTGCATTTCTTGGACTAGATTAGGAGATGGGACTACAGTAAATTTCTACAGATGTGTTTCAGCATGTTGTATAGAGTCTTCTACAACATGATTAAGAGATGGGACTACAATAAATTCTTGCATCTGTGTTTTAGCTTGTTGTAGAGAGTCTTCCACCAGATGACCTGCGTGGGGTCAACAAAAATTTATGGGGTGATCAGGTCCAGCTATCATAGGTTCCACAGTCTCTACAGTCTCCATAATCTATTCAACAACCACATTTTTATCTAGTGTCCCCACAGGTTCCATTGGATTAGCTTGATTTCTATTTCCTCTAAAAGGTTTTAAGTTGGGGCGTAATCTGTAATAGTGTTTATTAGTGTGACCAAACATACTGCAGTGATTACAATAGTGTGGATATTGTTCCATTATGATTGGTTGTTAGTATCCATCCTGTGCTGTCCCAAGCCATACCTCATCAATTGGTGGCAAGGTGATGTCCCTTTCTATCAATATCCTAGCCATAAAATGTCTAGAAAGGTTAAATGTGGAGATGTCTAGCTTCACTCAATGACCAAGCAAAGCCCCAATGGAAAACAAAACTCTATGATTAAAAAAGTGGAGTTTCAGGTTAGGGAGTTTAAACCAAATTTGTATAATAGGTAGTTACTTCTTAGGATGAAATGCTGAAGTCCATTTTAGGAGCTTGATGGAGGTTTCTTCAATTTGGATAAACTTCTTAGAAAAGAATTTGGCATAGTCTTCTTCTTTGGTGAGGTGAATCTAACATGTCTTTCATCAAATAGCCCTATTTTCTTGTTGTCCACCTCTTCAAATCAACAAATTTTTTTACGATGGAAACCATCTTGGGGTGAACCATTAGGAACTTCTTAATTAATGACATGTTTCCCTGCCTTCTTATTGCCTTTCAAAATAAGATCACAATCTATTTTTCCTTCCATGACATCATAATAAGCTTGTGGGAAGACTAACTTGTCGCCAAGGGTTACCCCACTTGGTTCAAGCCCTATGAATTTTGCGTATGTCTATTTTCCCACAAAGATAAGGTTAGCTGCCAGTAACTCCTCTGCCATAGTGAGGATGGAGAAAGCAAAACAAAAGGACCAAAAGCACAGCCCGAAACCAATCCAAGGAACAGTAAATCAATGGAACAGTAACCGTGAATTTCAAACTCAATGAACCCAGGAAGCTATCAGAATCAAAAAATGAAGCCAAAAAAGGGGTTGAGTAAGAATGAAGCCTCACTAGAAGCTGCAACCAGGCCTCCACCACCTTGTATACCAGCCAGTAGTGGAGAACCTCCATGGGAGAAACCTAGCAGAGCACCTTGCGCCGCCACCATCATTTTTTTATTTTTATTTTTATTTTTTAACCTCATACATAACTTATAAATGCATATTAGCTTTAAATTTTTTCATAAAGTATCAATCCTTTCTTTTTATATAACTCTAAGACTCTCTAAGTATTTCAAAATTATAATTTCATTTACTTTAAATAGTACACACATAACCTTATACTCTTATACTAAGTATCTTATCTTTTAGAACTAACCTTCATTATTAAAGATTTTTACTTAATTCTACAATCATATTTATCAAAAATATAGTTATTTTTAAGTTTACCTTTGATACCAAAAGTTATGTTAAAATTAATTTAAAAAATATAGTACATTGAGGACAAATAAAGTTAAGTTTTTTTTTAAATTTTTTTTCTTTTCCCTTAACTTAAATTTTTAATTGATAAAGCATTTAAAATAAAAATAAAGGTAGAAAGAAAAAATAAAATGTATTTAAATAAAACTAACCTGTAGAGCAATTTGAATTTGAAACTATGCAGGTGCCAATTTAAAAAGAACGGGGCATAAAATATTATGTAAAACATGACATATCAAAAAGATTTGCTAAGTAGAGAAGAGTTCTAAACATAAGCAACAAATTGCAATAATAAACAACACTAAAAGAAAAAAAAAACAATCTACATCTAAATATAAATAGTTCAATACCTGCTTACAATACACATCATATGAAAATAAAGTTCACAATCTAACAATCTACATAAACATAAAATAAAACTAAAGAAAACAAGCATTAAAATAAACTACTTCTGATCATCTTCCTCCTCATCATCTTCATCTTCTTCTTCAAATTCTATCTCAGGCTCATAGGGTGTAAATCAGGGGTAGTTAGGGAATTCTACTTTATGATCACCCCTCAAATACTTTGTCACAGCCTCATTGCGCAATCTCATAATCGACCGTCCTCTGCATGTATTCGTGATTATGATAAGTGTCAAAATACCACCCTGTTGAATAAGTAACTCCTCCACAACATTCTCTATAGAAGTAGTGCGGGAAGTAGAAGGTCTAGAAGCTGAAGTAGAGGGTATGTCACTACTTTTACCTCTAGCTTTCTATCCAGCATGCAACTCATATGTATGAACACTAGGCTTACTGATAGGTTTATGTGGTTGTATCAATTCTTTAGATCTATCATACCCCACTCCAAATTGATCACAGAGTAAAAATCAAAGTTGGGTAACTTAAACCTGCAGTAGTGCAACCTCTAGAAGAAGTATGGGCATTCCGATAGATAAGGGCACCAATGCCTATTTTCTTCATTTGTTGAATGCAGAAAATTAAGGTAGATTTCTCCTTAATAAATTTGCTCAATTGATTTTTTGGAAGGATTCGAGCAAAAATAAAATAATGTTAGGCTTTAGATTGAGCATTAAGCATAGAAGTAGGGAAGTTTACCTTGTAGTCATTCTTCATCTTCCAAAATCCTCTTCCATTAGTCAGATAAGCTATAACTTCCTCCAATGCAGAATCAGAATTATAAAAAGTAATATACTGTCGGCGTTATTTCAGGTTGGTTTGTGGGGTTTCCCGTAAGAAGCTGTCGGTCGCCGGAATCAAAATCCCGTCGCCCGCTTCGGAAGGACGTGGAAGTATGAAATCAAACTGACCTTGTATTTTTCATAGTTTAAAATGAAAGAGCATTGTACCTCAAATTCTGTATCAATCCCGAAGGATAAACACAAGACTTGAGGATGAGGCTCAATCAAATAAACTAAGGAAAGTATGACGTCCGTTTGGTCTGTGAAACCTTTGTATTTGCCGACTAGTTCCTCTATTTAATATAAAGGATTAAATAGGGTTTATATTAAGCTGGGTTTGGACATGCTTCCTATAAGGGCAAGCCCCTATAGTTAATTACATCTTAAATGACCAAAGTCACCTAAGAAGACTCTCGATAAAAATCAAGAAAAATTTGTAGAATTTGAAATGGTAGGACTCTTCAACGAAATCGGACATGGAGGTGTGCAAGGGGATTGGTTCAAATTTGAAACATTTTTTATTGTAGAATCCAAAGGAAGAAGGACAAGGGGATTTCATGGATCCAGAAGAGAGCCTCGGTGACTTCCCAAGCTATCCTAATGTTTGGCTTCACTTTTGAGGAGAAATATTTGGGTGTTTCATCCTGCCAATTTTATTAGTTAGGGCTTACATTCGTGTGAAATGATCACACAAAGAGCCTGTAAGATGTGAGGATTTAGATTGTGACAAACGACAACCTCGGAATCCTAAGACGAGTTAGGGATTATATTATATAGCAGGGCTATGCAAAGGCCTGAAGATAAGGTGAGGATTTACGTTGCATAAGCAAGCAACCTTGAAGTCCTATGGCTTTGTTGTTTAAGTCTAAGGAAAGAAGATTGGTTTAGCTGGGGAAGAATGATTTTGCTGTTGAAGATGGCCGTGCTGCCCACCAAGCTAGCTCCAAGCTCCTTGCCACGACGAGTTTGAGTTATCTAGTGTGTCAAGTTATAATATCAAATCAGGTGGCCCTATGGTTGAAGTTCTTTAAATTTTATGAGGGCCTATTAAAGTTGATTAGA
>NW_018251730.1:534335-534973 GCF_001263595.1 Phalaenopsis equestris | reverse complement strand
TTTAAAAATCAATTTAAGTTATCAAATGAACTCAAAATATTTTGAAACTTTTATGATGAGTTCTCTAGATCATAAATCACAGTGGAGATAAAAAATTAAGTCATTTAAATTTTTATATTTTTGAAAATTAATTATCTTAGTGATTTAGTATTTGGAAAATTTAAGGATGTTTTAAATGACTTGACCCATGAAATTAATTTCAAAGGTTTCTCTAATCATGGTAGACCTTCCAAAAATTTCTTGGGATTTAATAACCAATATGCTAATTTTCATGATTATTTTAAGGAAATGATGTGAAATAACTTGAAAAATAATGATCTCTGTATAGGAACCTCCTCTGACTTTGAAAAAATCAAAGAATACTCCCCCTTACAAAGGTTACAATATATCAAAATTTCAAGCTAAGGTGATGTGTCAATATGCATGGAGAATCAAATGATTCCAAATAGTGTTTGATTGATTAAAAATATTTTATGTATCAAATGGACTTGAAAATTATTCCACATTATTCTCCTCTGTTCATTAAGCAAGAGGATATTTTTATTTTATTTTTGTGATTTTTCTACACAAAGTTATGTATTTTCTAAGTTAAGGGTATTTAAATAAATAGGAAAAAACCCTATTTATCTATTTAAACA
>NW_018251730.1:523273-532923 GCF_001263595.1 Phalaenopsis equestris | reverse complement strand
CATGAAGAGTTTTCAACATGAATTGGATGCCAATTTGGAGGTTAAGGCAATCAATTGGGTGAAATTTGGGGACTTAGCCAATTTGGGGCTAAATTTGGGCATTTTGGATTTAGGCCAAAATCAAATGGATATGAGGCTTCACCAAGGACAATTTATGGTTGATTTTGATGTGTAGGAATTTTATAAAGATTTTTCAACAATAATTGAGGCCAATTTACTAGGCTATGGGTTCAATTTGGTGAGATTAAGTCATATGGTCAAAATTGGGTTTTGACCCAAATCAAAATTGGGTTCAAATCATGGACCAATTGAGCTTGTATTTGGTTTAGTTTGGTCATATCAATATTTAATTTGAGTTTAATATTGGATTTGTGGTCAATTGAGATCAAATTGGTGGACATTTGAGTTGGATTTGGGGAAATTTGGGGTTTTAAAGGGAATTTAGGTTATTTTTAAAGGGAATGTAGGTTTTTAAAGGGCAATTTGGGGATTTTGATTAAAGATGGTAAAATTTTTCAAATTAGTTGGAAAAAATTAAACTAGAAATATTTAGGATTTATTGGGATTTTTTGGGAATTTTTAGAATTTTTAGGATTTTGAGCCCAAGAGGGGCATTTTGGTAATTTTCGGGTGCTTTAGGGGTAAAAGGCCAAGATAGGTATTTTAGTAGAGTTGAGTTACGAATCATCACCAATAAGCCATGGACCAATGGAAAACTCATTTTGGGTCCTCTACATAGTGGTCTTAGCTAAACCTTAGCCCTAGGGCTAGTAAGTTTAGGGGACCATCTACATGAGTATCCCAAAAGTTCAAGGGATCTAGGCTAGAAATTTGAGTTCATGGTTGTGAGTGAATGTGGGTGTAGATAAGTGTATTAAGTGCCTTAACTCCAGAACAACACCCAAGGTCAACCTTAAGGTCCAGCAATCCTAAGGGTGACTCATCTTGAGTTTCCCCCATAGTGACCCCACCTACTAAGTATTTAGAGGTTAGGACCAATATGTGGAACTTCAAGTTGAGAAGAGAAGGGTTTGGAATTTCTAATGGTGAGGGTTACATGTCTAGTTTTCTAAGAATAGTCAACAAGAAAAGTCTTATGGCTAGACCTTAGGCTACTAAAGAGGAAAAACTAAACCTCAACAAAAATTGAGGTCAACAAATACTCACAATGAAACTCGTCTCTCAACCCATATAATGCATTTTTCCTCTCCAAGGTAAATTCCACATTCTTACCTTGAACAAAAAACTTGATCATCTGTAGCTTGCAGTAGGTTTACATAGAACACCCAAACGATCGAAACAACAACTACAACTGTGAAATAGTAAAATGTTTCCCAATTTTGTGCCATAGTCAATCCCTCGATAGGACAGCTGGGATTATAAAATGCACATTCCTAAATAAGCTTTCTCGTCATGAGTTGAGTATCATAATGATATTTTTCTTTGATATTATCAAATTTCTTCATGTCTCATCTTCCTCATTTTAGGAGCCATAGAGTTCTAAAAATTCAAAATAATTTCACATAAATTGCTATAACGATAAGGTAAACCTCTAAAATCAACATCGTGGCTAAGAAACTTTACACCATGGATTCTTCACTAAATTTCTCCAAAAATTCAAAATTTTGGTTTTTCCATAATGTAGGAGAAATGCATGGTGAAAATAAAAACATTCCAATTTAAAGTGAAGCTCTTACTAAGAAAAAATGAGATCCAAGAATTTCTAGTCCCGAAATCGCCTCAAATCCAAGTATTTGGAAGCCCTAGTTGGCTATTCACCCTTATTTGCAAGGTTGAAGATGACCCGGAGCAGAAAAATGATAGACATTATTCAATTTCAAGATTTTTAATGGTCCAATAGATCTAGCGCCTAGGCGCCAACACTCAAAATTTTGTTTTTGTATATTTTTGTAAAAAATGTTGTACACTCCATCTTCTAATTAGTTTAAATTCATTTTAATTTTCATAATTAAGTAATTTTCTAACATCAAATATTCACAAACATCAAACAACTTCACATTTTTATATTTAAATCCAAGCAAGTACAAACAAGTGTTTTGAAATCACACATAAATTCAATGTCGAAATCACACTAACATCACTTAATGTTGAAAACTAAACAATAAAATGCTAAAAGCAAACACAATAAGTTTGATATAAAAAACTAAGAAAATCAAACACAACTAAGCTCACATAAGCTTTTATGAACCAAAATTCTAATTATTCAAGTTGCTACACATCTTCATCATCAATACTGTAGTCTTCTCTAATATCTCCCATAGATTGGCGATGCATGCATAAGTTATAGAAAGGACGATGAGGAAAATCTTCGATCGAGTCTTCTTCGATCCAACAATTTCTCTTGTACATTTTCACCGTAGCCTCTTCCATAAGTCCAGTTTGATTAAATTTCTCTTTAATCCTCCAATCCAGATGATATAACTGATAAAAAATTGTGCCAATTGCATTCAGAATATTAGTCATCTCATTCTCCAACTTCTTAATCTTCTTCAAAATAACACATGAACTCTCTGGAAATCTGGGTCGTATAAGTGATGAATTTTGAGATGATTGATCAATAAGAATATTTTTGTCATCCACTTATCCATTTTTTAATTAATAATAATTTAACACTGGGTCAATGGGCTTCCAAGGAAGAAGCAATTTTTTCCAATTTTCATATCGAACTTGTGATTGCATACAAAGGAAAAATATTGTAGATGGATGTCAAAGACCAAGATTAGATCTCTTCAAAATCAAACAAAGTGTAGATTTTACTATTATAGCACCCACATCGATAGGTCTTTTATTTGAATACAATAGTTCAATATAACACTTTTTTTCATCACTTTACTGATTTTTGTAGTCGGGAGTAATTTTGTATAGATAAAGATATGCCAAGGCTATGATGTAGAATTTAACATTGAAGAAGGAAAACTTACATTATTGTAATCTCTTATCTCCCATGCTCCATCTTCATCCATTAAGAATCTAAAAACTTCATCCATATTATCTTTTGTAGGGGCAGAATTTGCATAATGACAAATTGGAACGCTCTCGATCATGAACAAGTCATTAATCCTTGGAGTAAAAGGTACCCACCTACCTCAAACTTAGACAACTCCTTAATTTATCCTACGAAGATTTGCATAAAATTCCTTCACAATAGGAATTACTACTGCCGTAGTGGTGTAGCATAACACTTCCCATCACCTTTGTAAAATGATTTCTTCCAAATAATACTCGAATTATTGAATCCTTGATTCATGAAACCCCTTTCCTTGATCAACCTCTTCTTCATAAGGACCTTCTCATGCAATCTCTGCCCAAAAAAAACTAATGAATTTTCTCTAGTTGAAATTCCCATACTTAGAAGTTTCCTTAGAGTTGTAGGCAATAAGAATAATATTTATTGAATCCTTTCCCTCTCTTTTAATTTGACTCCAAATGGTAGGTTTTTGGATTTATATAGAAAATTTTGTCAAAAAACACCAAAAGAAGGTTTCGGGGAGGTTTTCTGAACTGCAGCGTCCGATTTTGGCACTTAGGGGCCAGGCTATCTGTAAAGTGGCGCTTAAGCACCAGATTTTGATGCCTAGGTGCCAGTGCGCAGTGAAACAGGCGCTTAGGCGCTAGTTTAGATGCCTAGGAGCCAGTTTAGGTGCCTAGGCTTTCATGCACATTTTTGCACTTTTTCGCCTTACGTCCAAAATAACTCTCATTCCTTCCATAAAATTGAATATTTAAAACATTTTTATACATTTTAATAACATGAAAGTCATCTAAAACACAAATAATTCTATCTCAAAAGCTTATATTATGTAAAAAAAAATTTAAAAAACACACACATAACTATGTGTTGCCTCCCATCAAACACTTAGTTTAACATCGTCAGCCCGACGTTCTCAGTTTTTACTCTAGGTGACCCAATACTATAACCTCTTTAAAAATTGGTCTGTGTCCATCAAAATAATGTTATGCCCATTAACTTTAAATAAATTTCTGGTTTTGGGAACTTCAATATCCACAACTCCATATGAGTAGACTTTTTTTAATAGTAAATGACCCTAACTACCTGGACTTAAGTTTTATGGGAAAGAATTTCAATCTTGTGTTATACAACAAAATTTCTTATCTGGGTTCAAATTTCTTTCTAATTATCTTCTGATCATGCCAATTTTCCATTTTTTCCTTTTAAATCTTAACATTTTCATAAAATTCATTTATGATTTCTTTGAGCTCATTCAGTTGGCATTATCTATTCCAACCAACATCTTTTAAATTAAAATTAAATTCTTTCATAACCCAATAAGCTTTATGCTCCAATTCTACTGGTAAGTGACAAGTCTTTCCAAAAATAAGTCTATATGGAGACATTCCTATTGGAGTTTTATAAGCTGTTTAACAATCTCATAACGCAGTATCTAATCTAGTAAACCAATCCACTTTGTTAAGTTAGATAAATCTGCTAGGCCACTAGTCTAAGGATGATAAGCAGCAGAGATATTATGTTCTATATCATATTTTCCACTCAAATTTTCAATTCTTTTTTTTATAAAATGAGATCCCTTATATATATAGGGATACTACGCAAGTATACGTATTATTATTAAGTAATATAAGACTTTTTGATTAATGCCTGAATAACAAACCCACAAGGAACTTATACAATATGCATTTTTAGAAAACTTTCTATTTTTAAAAAGATAATTACTTAAACTTAAAATATTTTGTAGTAATAAAAATTCAAAGATTTTTGGTATTTTTGATATTTTGATAAAGTAGTAACAACTTTAAAAGATAACTAGAGTTGTAGATAGAAAGCACTTAATAAGAAAAATATGTTTCTTCTTATTATGAATCAGTAATAAGTATAAGAATTCTATTGTGGAAGTATGCAAATTGTGTTCTGCCAAATAGGTGCAATAATATACTTTACCATTAATAGAGATGCTATAAAGAACATTGACCGGCTAGGCAGCAAAGATACAAGCTCTCACTCTAGAGTTCCCTCGATTCCCTCCACCTGGGGGCTAACATTCTTATATCAGAACCTAAAACAATAAACCAAGTTGGAGGATTTAACCTGTCACTTTAAAGTCCTCTAACTCTACACCCTTCAATGAATATTTTCCTATTTATTTACACTCAATCATATTAACTACATTCTCATTCATACAACCTCATGTGATTCTTTCCTGAGGGCTAACATCTCGTATCAAAACCTAAAACAATAAACCAAGTTGGGGGCTTTAGCCTGCCACTTTAAAGTCCTCTAACTCTACACCCTTCAATGAATATTTCTCTATTTATTTGCACTCAATCATATGAACTATATTCTCATTCATACAACCTCATGTGATTCTTTTCATTTGTTAAGTGAGACAATACCAGCCTGGTTCTTACATGTTCTCACAAAAATTTTAACATCTAAATTGGTCAAATCAAGAAGTAAATGACGTGCATGGATTTAAATCATCACAACTTCTTCCATCATTGAAGATCAATACTTTCCAAAACTTCCATCCAAAACTTAATTACTTATCATTTAAGAAGAAAGTAAAAGAAAACTACTCAAAATCCATGGAGAAAACAAAACCACACTTTAGTTTAAAAGAAGAAATCATTGTCAAACCAACAAAAAGTCTTAATTAAAACTAAAAGTAGTCTAAAAAAAAAGATAAAAACTTATCTCAAGTCCTCCACCAAACTCTTGAAGTTCCTTTGATTCTCTTCTCTTTACAATCACTCAAAATAAAATAACAAAAAAGATGAAATAAAAGTAAAAGTGGTGCCTCAAAATCTCTTTGAACTAACTCCCCAAATGAGAACTTTCAAAACTTTCCAATACTTTTAGGACTCACACTTTTTCAGACCTTTTTAGGACTCTTTTCTAAGTCCTCTCTTTTTTCTTTTATAATTTACCAAAAGGTGCCTTGGTTTCTCATCAAAATATGTCTAGATTCAATGTATTTCCCTAAGATATGCATCCTTTCATGATAATTTTCATCCATGGTCGTTATAACCACCTATTAAGCCAATGGGTGTCTCAAAAACCTCTTTAGAATTTGTAGAAACCAAATTTACTCATCCAATAACTGCCACTGGCGCTTAAGCGCAGGGACTTTAACGCTTAGGCACGACCTTCTCTGTTTAACCGGCGCTTAAGCGCTGGATCTTGCGCTTTGACGCCAATACTCGTTTGCACATTTTTCACCTTTTTGCTCCAAATTTGAACCTTTTTCACTCCTTTAAGCATTTTTTTGAATTTTTCACCTTTTTGCTCCAAATTTGAACCTTTTTCACTCCTTTAAGCATTTTTCACCATTTTTACCTGTATCTGCAAGAAAAACACAAAAATATCTTCCATTAATGTGCAATATCTCAAAAATAAATATAAAAATGTGTCTAAAAACACTATATATTTTAGGTGTATCAATCTCCTATTTATAATGATTACTCTAGGTATTCTATATCTTGTAAAAATATTTTCCATTAAAAATTTTGAAACACTTCGAGCATCACATTGAGGTAAAGCAACTGATTTAATCCATTTGGAAACATATTCTAATGCAATTAATATATATAAATTTTCAAAAGAGGGAACAAATGGTCTCATAAAATCCAATCCCTATGCATTAAATATTTCAACTTCCGATGTAAAATTTAGGAGCATTTCATTCCTTTTTGTAATATTTCCTACTCACTGACATCAATCACATGTTTTTTGTATATTTATTAACATTCCTAAATAAAGTTGAGTAATAAAATCCAGATTGTAAAATTTTATATGTTGTTCTACCAATTCCAAAATGTCCCCCAAATTCAGAATCATGGCATTTTTGAATAATCTTTTCAGTTTCTTCATATTGTACACATCTTCGAATAACTTAAACTTTACATTGCTTATATAAATATGGGTCATCCCAAAAGTAAAATTTTGCATCATGAATAAATTTTTTCTGTTGTTGCATTGTCAATCTATAAGGTTAAAGATCACTAACAATATAATCCACTATGTTCACATATCATGGCAAATGCCATTCATTAATAGTGTACACAGATGTTCATCAGGAAAATTTTTGTTAATTTACTTTCGTAATTAAATGATCTTTCCTGTTCCAGCCTAAATAAATGATCATCTATTTGATTATCAAATCCCTTCCTATCTACATCTACTATCACAAAATCTACTATCACAAAATCAAATTCTTGCATCAGAATGATCCATCTAATTAATCTTAGTTTTGCATCCTTCTTTTTCATTAAATATCAAAGAGTAAAATGATCAATATGCACAATACATTTAGCTCCAATGAGATGCGATCTAAACTTATCAAAAGAATAAAAACTTTTAATAACTCTTTCTCAGTAGTTGTATAATTAATTTGAGCTTCATTCAGAGTTCTACTTGCAAAATATATGATTTTAAAAATTTAGTCATATCTTTTCCCTAATACAATCCCAATTGCATAATCACTAGCATCACACATTAGCTCAAACAGCTTCTCCCAATCCCGTGAACTATTATAAGAGTAGTGATTAATTTTTCTTTTAATAATTCAAAGACATTAATGTATTTTTATTTGAAATCAAATTTTACATCTTTCTCTAATAATAGGCATAGATGCTTAGTAATTTTCAAAAAATATTTATTATATTGCCAGTAGAAACTAACATGTCCTAAAAACTTCTAACCTCTCTCTCTATAGTAGGAGGTGGTAGTTTAGCTATAACTTGAATTTTTGTCGGATCTACTTCCATACCATTTTCAGAAATTTTATGTCCAAGTATAATTCCTCCTGCAACCATAAATTACAATTTCACCCAATTTAATACTAGAATTTTCTTTTCACAGTGTTCTAAGACTTTTTCTAAATGATTTAAACAAGATCCAAATGAAGTTCCAAACACTAAAAAGTCATACTTAATAACTTCTATTCCTTCTTCAATCAAATTACAAAGTATAGATTTCATACATCTTTGAAATGTTGCAGGTGCATTACATAAACCAAAGAGCATTCAAGTACCATAAGGACTTGTAAATGTTGTCTTTTCTTGATCCTTAGGAGCAATAGAAATTTGATGATAACCAACATATCCATCTAACAAGTAAAAATATTTGTGCTCAGTGATGCGTAATTTCGTGGTGCGTTTCAAATTTCTTTCAATATTACAATATACACACGATAACACAAATAGTAAATATGCAATTCAATCTCTATTAAAATAAATTAAATATAAATAGTTTTATCTTTTAAAATTTTAAGCTGCCAAACTGTAATAATAATGCAAGTATACATATCACTCAAGTAATAAAGGGCTCTAATGGAGTCCTAAGTATCGATCCCACAGGGAGTTAGAAATTTTTATGGTATAATATAAAACATAATATTCAAACTACAAAACTTAAGTACACAAAAATAATCTAAAGTAAATTTACTGTATGCTAAATGAAATGAAGTTAAAAGAACTAGGTTAACAAAGTTAATTGCTAAACTTCAAAATTAAACTTATTAAGACTAAACAAAGTTTTGTAACAAAGAGTTCTAATTTAAGAAAACACCCATCCTCTTTACAATGAGTTTATGGATTGTGAAGTAAATAAAATCATTTAAAATTAAAATAAAATTTTATTGTACCAAATAAGAGCAATCCTATTATTTACCCTTTGAGATTGTATAAATAACATTAACTAGTCCATAGTTTGGTCCCTAAATCCGTGGTTTGGTTGAGAGGATACTGGCTGCCACTTTAGAGCTCTTAATTCTCCCTCTCCCAAGGGCTAACAATCTTGCTTTAGTTTCAAACCAATTGAACCAAATTGGGGATTTTAATCTATCACCTTAAAATCTCCAATTTTGAGCCCATCAAAGTATTTTTCCCTATTTATTGTCACTCAACCACATGGAATACATTCTCACCCATGAAATTGAATGTGACTCCCTTGTTGCAGAAAGCATAGCCCTTTTAAATCTTATGTTTTTAAAAAATTTTTAACATTTCAGTTGGTCAAATCCAAAAGTAAATGAAGATCATAGTTCAAATCATCACAATTTATTGACATTTAAAACCTTACCTAACAAAATTAATTCGTCACAAAACCATATCTCATTGTAGGAAGAATGATAAAGAAGACTACTCAGAATTCATGAGAAGGATACAAAAAAATATAGATTTTATATATCTCAATTCTCTTTTAGAATTGTAATGAAGAAGAAATCTCTCACCTTCCCTCTTCTCTTACAACTTGTTGACCTCACTTTTGGTTGAGGTCTAGAAAACTTCTTTAGTAGCCTAGGTCTAGCCATAGGACTTTCCTATTGACCAGTCTTAGAAAATTAGAAGAGGTACCCCACCATTAGAAACTCAAAACTCTTCTCTTTACTCAACTTGAAGTTCCACATATTGGTTCTAACCTCTAATATTTAGAAGGTAAGATCATTATGGGAAAGCTCAAGAAGAGTTCTTATAGGGTTACTTGGCCTTAGGATTGACACTGCGTGTTGATTTGAAGCTAAGGTACATTATACCCTTACTATATCTTCACAATACACTAATTAAAACCAATCCATAAGGACCCAAAATGAGGATTTCATTGATCCATGGTTCATTTAGAATGGATATCTATCCAATTCTATGTGAAATGC
>NW_018251730.1:519656-520208 GCF_001263595.1 Phalaenopsis equestris | reverse complement strand
AAAAATTCAGAAAATATCTATTAAACTTTAAAAATCCATATCTTTGCATAGAAAACTCATAAAAATAAAATAAAAATACCCTCTTGCTCAGTGAACAGAGGAGATTCATGTGGAATAATTTTCACATTAATTTGATGCATAAATTATTTTTTAAAAATAAATTAGGGTTAGGGGTTTTTCAATTCTCCATTCATATGGAATTAATACCTTAACTCCAAATTTTTATATGTTGTAGCCTCTGTCTAGTTGAACAATTTGAATATTTTTTCAAAGACATAGAAGATCTCTAGATAGAGATCTTAATTTGCTAAGTTCTTAAGCTTTTGCTGTTCAAATAATTATAGAAAATCGTATATGGCTTAGAAAATTCTACAAATATTCATGTGAGTTTCCTATGGCCAGAGTAGTCTTAGAAAATAATTTTATAATTTTTAAAAATCAAAACATCACTATTTTAAGCAAACCTCAAATTGCTTAAAATATTTAATTTGGAGAATATAAAGATCAAAATCATTTGATTTTTGTTCTCCACTGTGATTTATAAGTCAGAGA
>NW_018251730.1:503378-516992 GCF_001263595.1 Phalaenopsis equestris | reverse complement strand
TAAATTTGAACCAATCCACCTTCACACTTCTTAGTCCAATATCTTTGAGATGTCCTTACCATTTGAACTCCTTGAAGGTAATTTTTCTTGATTTTTATCGAGAGTATTCTTAGGTAATCTAAGATGTAATTAACTATAGGAACTTGCCATTATAGGAAGCTTTTCCCGAATCCAGCATAATATAAACCCTATTTAATTCCTTATATTAAATAGGGGAATTTGTCGGCCAATATATTGGTTTCGCAGACCAAACGGATGTCATAACTTTCTCTAGTTTATTTGCTTGAACCTCACCCTCAATTCTTGTGTTCATCCTTCAGGATAGATACAGGATTTGAGGTAAAGCGCTCTTTCATTTAAACTATGAAAATTATGGGTTCAGTTTGTCTTCATCTTTTTCAAAATTAAATTTTTTTTTTAAATGTCCTTCCGAAGCGGGCAACGGGATTTCAATTCCGATGACCGACAGCTTCTTACGAGTAAACCCCACACCAAAAATAGTGCCGACACAACTCTAGAAGAAAAATCCTCTCTTACTCTAAGACTTCTCTCTCTCAAACCTCACGTATGCCCCCTCTCTTTTCTAGACTCCTCTCTTTTAATTAGGGTCAACCTTCATTTAAAAAAGAATTCAAACTTCTCTCCTTCTTCCCAAAAGGCACACCTCTTCACACCAAGACACAAATTCCTTCATACAAGAGACATATCTCTTCATTTAAGAGCCTTTCCAAAGTGTCTAGATGCATTGAATCACTCCATGGGATTTTTGAATTGATTGGAGCCTTCTATAACCGCTCAAAAATAGTCACTAACAACCTTACTCCATCTTAATTCGTCTCTGGCTCTTCTGGCACCAGTTTATTGAAGTTTCATGCTACTTCTTTATAAAATGGCACCTTTGGTGCTAACTTTTTATATAATGGCGCCTTTGGCTCCAAAATGCTTAAAAGCTGGCTCCAAATTTCCTCCTTTTTTCTATTTTTTGCTCCAAATGCCTAAAATTGATATACCTGCAATAAAACATGGAAATAACCTTCTTTAAAGTGAAATATCACCAAATTTAAATATAAAAAGAATACATAAAATTTCACATTATTTTGGTGTATAAAAATCCCCCAAACTTAAAAGTTACTTGTCCTCAACTTACTCTTTTACTACATAAAAATAAGAAGTATGGTAGAGATTAACTTATAAACTTCTATAATTTGGTTTAATTAATATAATATTATAACTTAATAAAACTTTTAACAACTTAGGTTAAAATTACAAGTATAAGAACACCTAATAATCAAGTCTAAGATTTCTAAATCTGATATCCAAGGTCATGTTAATTTAATTTTAATAATATAGTTAACTGAGGATAAATAAAAATTAGTTTACTTCTTTTAAAGAAAATTTTCTTTCCCCCAAACTTAGATTTTTAAATAATAAGTAAAGCATGTGTTACACAAATTTGTAGGAGAAAGAAAATACTAAATTCATAAAAATAAAACTAACCTGTAGAGGTTTCTGAATATGATACTTGGCTCTGACATATTGCAGGTACTAATTTGAAAAGTACAGGCTTTAAAGTATTAAATGAAATATAATATATCAAAGGATTTTCTAAGAAAAGATAAATTAAATATATAAAAAGTAAATTAAAGAAGCTAATAATGCTGAACAATAAAAATCTACAATTTATAGTTACACACAAACAAGCTCAACAACTCCACAATCAAAACACATAAATTGTTCCAATCATACCAATCCAATCATACCAACAACAAAATTAAACAAACAACAACAAATAAAAACAAATAAAACCCAATAAATTTTCATTCATCATCTTTTTCCTCCTCATCTTCTTCTTCTTCTTCTTCTTCCTCTTCTTCTTTATTTTCTTGCACATAAGGCGTGAAGCTGGGGAATGTAAGAAACTACACAGTATGATCAACCCTCAAAAATCTAACCATCGCCTCTTGATATGCAATTTCATGTTGTACTCTTCTCTGCTTATAATCATCATTATAAGCATTTCTTGCTTCCAAACCACCTATTATATTCTACATTTCTCCAATATCTAATTGTTGAATCATTAGGCATTCCATAATATTTTCAAGTGAAACAAAACTGGAAGTAGATGGTCCTGCAGCTGATGTTGAGGGTCTATCACTACATCCAATTCAAGATCCAATAAATGTTTCAAATTTATGCACTTTTGTTTTCCAATTAGCTTAAGTGGTTGCAATATTTCTTCATTCTTATCAAATTCTACTTCTGATTGTTTACATAAAGTGAAAATCAGGGAAGGATACCTCAAACCACCAGCTGTCCCACTTCTAACAATACTTTGAGCATTATACACAATAAGAGCACTGATATCAACAACTTTCATTTGTTGAATGCAAAAATTTAGTACTTCTCTTTCTTTAGTTACTTCACTCAGGTGATTAGTTGGAAGCAATTTAATAGAGATAAAGTAATGTCATGCTTTAGATCAAACATTTAACATGGAAGTAGAGAAATTAACTTTGTGATTATTCTTAATCTTCCATTCTCCCCTTCCATCAGTGAGATAGGCATCTACTTCATCAAGTGATGAATTAGAAATCACAGATGCAAAATACTCACAAAGAAATTCATTTCACAGCCTATAAAGTTCATTGATTCTTTTGTTAAGTAAATTCAACATGTTTAGCTTTAACATTATTGTGCTCATCTATAGTCACCCGAAAATTGGCGCAAAATTCTTGGATGATAGGAACAATGACTATTGAGGTGAAGTAGCAAATGATTTCCCAGTTTCAAGCAATTATCAACATTTCAATCTCTAATCTCTCCTCCCGTGCTCCTCCCGTGTTTGAAAATGCATGTTCCTGAATCAATTTTCTGGTTCCCATCATAGTATTATAATTGTACCGAGCCTTCAAATTTATGAATTGCCTCACATCAAAATTTCCTGAAGTCTTTCCTCTCTTCACTTATGGAGCCATAGAAATTTCTAAATAAATTCACATAAAATCGAAATAAATTCACAATATCATAAATCAAATTCTAAGAGTAGGAATATTTGGTAAGAAAGTTTTCACCATGGGTTCTCTTTAAATTTCTTCAATAAAAACAAAAATTTATAGATCCATAATGTAAGAAAAATCCATGGTGAAAATTTAAAATTTCTAAGTTAAAGTTAAGCTCTTACTAAGAGAAGATAGAATCCAAAACATTTTAGCCTTCAAATCTCCTAAAATCCACCAAATGGCAAACCCTACGTTGAGTTTCGGCCTTGGTTTAGAGGTAGGAGATGACCCAACAAGTAAAAATGGGGTTTCAAGGATGTTTTTCATGATTTCAAGTAATTCTAAGATTTTTTGGGAAATTGGCGCCTTAGGCGCTAAATCTGGCGCCTCTGGTACTATCACCAAAAAATTTCAAATTTCAAATTTCTTTTGAAATCTGTTGTATGCCAAACCATGTCAACCTCTAATTAACTTAATTAAACACTTATATTCATAATTAAATAATTTTCTAACACATATTTTCATAAATAACAAAAAACTCATATTTATATATAAAATCCAAACAATTACAAACCAACATTTTTCAATACAACACATCTAATTCAACATTCAAAATCAAACCATACAAATTAACGCTGATGACTAAATATTAAATACTCAACATATGACACAGATAAGGTTTGGCAATAAAACTATATGAAATAAAACATAAATATGTAACACATATAAGCTATAATAATTACAAATTTCGTACTAAAACGGGTTCATACATCTTCACTTTCATCTTCTGGAATGTTTCCCATGGATTGATAGTGAACATATAAGTTATAAAAAAGGTCCATGAGGAAATTTGTCCATCGAATCTTCTTTAATCAAATCGTTTTTCTTAAATAGCGCACCATACCCTCTTCAATATGCTCGGTATGTTCAAAATATCTTGCATATTATAACAAAAGTGGGGCTAAAAAGGTGATGATTTTTGAGATGATTGATCCATAAGAATAATCATATCATTCTCCTCCCCATTTCTTATGTATTTGCAACAAACCTCTGGGTTCATAGGCTTCCAAGGGAGAAGCACTTTTTCCCAACTTTCATAAGGCACTTGTGACTAGCTACATAGTAGGTATATGGTAGATGGATGTCCCAGCCCATAGGTTAATCCGTTGATAATTAAACACAAAACATATTTTACAATTAAAGCACCCACATCAATAGGACTTCCAGTTTGAATATAATAATTCAAAATAACACTTTCCTTAGTTACTTTATTGATTTTCAATGTAGGAAGTAGTTTTGATGCAATATAGAAATACCACACCTTCGATGCAGGATTCAATAATGATGAAGAAAAACTTACATGTCCATTATCTCTTATCTCTTAATTTGCATCTTCATCAGTATGGAATCGATAGAGTTCATTCGTGTTATCTCTCGTAGGGACAAATTTTGCATAGTGACAAATAGGGAGATTTTAAACATAAACAAATCATTTATTCTTGAAGAAGTGAAGGGTACCCACCTGCCTCAAACATAGACAACTCCTTGGTTAATTCCATGAAGCTTAGGATAAAACTCTTTCACCACAGGAACTACTACCACAATAGTGGTACAACAAAGCACTTCCCAGAGTCTCTGTGCAATAATCTCCTCCACTCGAGTATTTGGTGTGTTAAATCCTTGATTCATAATTCCTCGCTCCTTGATTAATCTATTTTTCACAAGAACATGATCATATAACTTCTGCGCATCAAAACTGAAAAACTTTTTCCTGTTAAAAAATTTCATATCTAATGATTTCTTTAAAGTGGGAAGCCATAGGATTTAAAAAATGGTGACTTTCCATTCATTTTCTACTCTTACATAACTTAAAAACTTAATTTTTGGAAGTTAATAGGAAAAAAACTCACCAAAAAATGCTCAAAATTGCCTTTATAATCAGCCAAATTTGTTTTGATAACCGCGATGCTCTGGCGTCAGCTCTCTAGAAAATGGCGCCTGGCGCCAGATCAAATTTATGCACCGTTTTGTTTTAAATCCAAATAACTCTCAAATATACCATAAAATATGATAAATAAAGATGTTTTAAAGTATTTTTTCAATATGTAAGTCTCTCAAGCACGCATAATTCATAAAGTATATGTCCCTATCTGCTAAGGTTAGTGATACGGGGTTTTTTTCCTCAAAGGTTTCGTGAGGCTTTATTGCTGGATAGTGATTCCAATTTTATTTGGAAAACAAGAAATAAAAATGGTAAATTTGCTATGTTTGTTTCTAATGAAGAATTAAATATTCTTGCGTCTTTTGGTTGGCATGTTCTTGTTGGGAAGTTTTTATTTGGGCATCCTAAGTTTATGTTGATTCGTAGGGATTTTGATGATTTAAAACTTATCGAGTTCTGAAAAATTGGTTTGCTAGATGGGCGCCATATCCTTATTCAGTTGGCTAATGATGAGGACTATACCAGGTTATTTTTTAATAGGGTAATTAAAATTGTGGGTGTCCCTATGAAGATCTTGAAGTGGACAAAGGATTTGGTCCTTAAGGAGGAACCCCCTACGATCCCGGTTGGGTGCGTTTCCCGAGATTAAAATTTCATTTGTTCAACCATGAGATTTTATTTTCTCTTGCTGCGGCGTATGGGAAACCTTTAAAGATTGATGGACCCACTTATTTGTTAAACAGACCTTCTGAGGCTCGTGTCTTGGTTGAGCGAGATATTACTCAACCTTTTTGTGACGAGATCTCGATCAGGTCAGAATTTAAAGGGTACTGACAAAAATTGGTTTTAGAAAATCATTCTCCTTATTGTTCAGACTGTCTAATGTTTGGTCATATTCCTACGCACTACTATAAATTACATCCACACTTAAAAAAGAACTAGTCTCACCATTCACCAAAGTTGGGCATCTTGTTTGGCCTTTTGAGGCAACAGAGCTGAATGAAGGTATAAGGGATAGTGAACATCCCCTCGAGCAACCTTCTGTTACTCCAAATGTGGCCATGCCTCTTATCAATGTTGTTTGCAATGAAGTTGATAACCACCCTACTTTTTCTTTTGAAAATTTTGAGAATGCAGCTAATCCCTCTTCCGTTATGCTCCAAAATGTGGATCTGATTAATGTTAGCAATGATGCTTCAGACAACTCAAATTTTGAAGTTGTAAATGTGGAAAATATTGAGAATGAGAAAGAAAACAATTCTAGTGTTCCTGTTGAAAATCTTGATAGCTTTGAAAAAGTGGTTGAAACTAATACTATTTTTCCTCATGCTGAAGAGGGGCCACCTAAACATCTTGCTTTGGTTAGGATGCCTTTAGACCCTCCTACCAATATTACTCCTCATAGCTTAACTTCTTCTACTTCTCTTGAAAAAGAGGGCAATGATAAATTGGAAATTGGCTCTGCTCTTATTACAAAAAATAATTATTTACTTCTTGTCGATCTTTCTACTACTAAGAATGTGTTAGATGAGGAATGGATGGTTCAAAAGGCTAGTAGGAAAAAAAGTAAATAAAATAATGAGCTTATACATCTTTATAAAGGTAATATCATTTTTGATGGAAAGTCTCTCTTTGATGGTGAGCAGGTCGACACCTCTTCTAGATATTCTAGAAGGGGGTGTGCAAGATATAATTTTTAACATAATGTGTTGGAATATTAGGAAAGTGGCGGACCCTTCCTCACTTAATAGACTTAAGCACTTATGTAGGGTTCATAAGATTTCTATTTTTGTTCTTCTTGAGCCTCTTGTCTCCACTAATAAGGGCGTATTCATAGAAGTTTTAAAAGCTATAGTTTCTTTGCTAATAAAATAATAAAATTTGGATTTTTTGGAAGTATGATATTGACCTCACTATTTTTGAGGATGACGAACAATTTGTTTTACTCTATTTTAAGCATGATATCTATTATGCTTGGGTCAATTTTGTTTATGCTAGCTCTCTTATCCAGGATAAATATTATTTGTGGTAGAAACTTGCTATGGTGGGGGACTATAATACTTATAATTGGTTGGTGGGGGGCTATTTTAATATGATTATGAATCCTTTTGAAGGAAGAGGAGGGGGGAGATACAACTCTACGCTTATCAATTATTTCTGTGATAAGATTAATGAAGCTGGGTTATTTGATCTGGGTTTTACGGGTCCTCCCTTCACTTAGAGGTGGGGATCCCTTGCCCAGAGGCTTGATCGTTTCTTTGGTAATCAACATTTCCTTAATCACTTTCATGTTTCTAAAGTTAGCCATTTAATTCATGCTACCTCTGATCATCATAATCCTATTTTATTGCTTGCCTTCACTTTTAAGCCTTCCACCTATCATTTTAAATTTCTTAACATCTGGACCTCTCATTAGACTTTTTTGCATCTTATTCAACAGGAGTGGAAAGTTGATTTTGTTGGTAACTCTTGGTTCATTCTCTGGTAGCTTCACAAAAGGTGGCTGCGAATTTACATAAGTGGAATTTAAATATTTTTAGTAATGCTCATAGGAAGGTTAAGGAGGCTCAAGCTCATGTTGGCAAGCTCGAGGAGCAAGTTATTTGTTCTCCTCAACATGTTGAAGTTTTAGCTACTGCCCATTCTAAACTTTTGGAAGTTTTTTCTTTGGAGGAAAGATTTCTTCAACAAAAAGCTAATGATATCAACTTTTCCTCTGCGGATCGTAATACTAAATATTTTCATGTCTCCATTAAGCATCGGAAGAATATTAATACTATCCTCAAAATTCGTTCCCCTTCTGAGTATTCCTATACCCACGATAATGATATTGGTCAAAGTGCTGTGGATTATTTCACTGATATCTTTATGACTAACTCTCAGGTTTTTGACGAGCAATGGGAATATGTTTCCCTTTTTTCCCTTTGTGAGATCCCCACCGAGCATGAAATTTTATCAGCTTTGAGAGACATTAATGCCAACAAAGCTCTGGGTCCAGTGGATTTACCACTTCCTTTTATGTTTCTTGTTGGGATCTTATCAAAAAGGAAGTCACCCCTGCTGTTCAAAGTTTCTTTCAGGGGGAGGAGCCCGGGAAGTTTCTTTCAGGGGGAGGATCCCTTCCAGTATTTCACTTCCTCCATGATTGTGCTCATTCCTAAGGGTAATGATAACTCTAGTTGGGATAAATTTTGCCCTATTTCCCTCACCTCTGTCATTTCCAAAGTTTTAAGTAAATTGATGCTCTCCAGACTACAACCTATGTTACCTAAGATCATCTTGCCTCATCAGTCTGCTTTTTTTAAGGGTCGAGAAATCACTGATAACATTTTACTAACTCAAGAGTTTATTGAAGATCTTGATAAAAAGTGTCGGGGCGGTAATATGATTTTAAAGCTTGACATTAAAAAGGCCTTTGGAACTATTAGTTGGGATTTTATCATTAACATTTTGCATGCTCGTGGTTTCCAGCATAATTTCATCTCCTTAATTCAACAGTGGCTTCAGAACAATTATTATAGTGTGATGGTGTATGGCAATTCTTGCGGCTTTTTTTCTGCCCTGAGAGGTATTAAGCAAGGGGACCCCTTATCGCCTACCATTTTCATCATTGCTTTTGATTACTTCTCTCATCTTTTAAATAATTTGTAGCTTAAAAAGTTATACACTCTCTTTTGTCATAAATCCTCGATTCTTGTTAGTCTTCTCGCCTATGCAGATGATGCTATTCTCTTCTCAAATGCCAGTAAATCTACCATAAGGTGTTAATGCGGGTTCTTGAGGAATTTCAACAAGCTTCTGGGTTACGGTTTAACAAGTAAAATGTAATTTTTTCTTTTGTAAGAATGCTAAGTGCTCTGTTACTTCTTGGGCTATTTCTTTTACAGGCTTTCATTCTGCCTCTCTTCCTCTCAAGTTCCTCTCAAGTCCTCTCAAGTATCTTGGGGTCAACCTTTTGAGGGGACGTAGGAAGAAAACACAATTTGACGATGTGGTTGAAAGGATTAAAAATAAAATTGATGATTGGAGAAATATTTTCCTTTCTAATAGTGGTCACCTCACCTTGCTTAAAAGTGTTTTATTTAGTAGTCCTTTGTACGCCTTGCAATACCCTTTGTACGCCTTGCAAATTCTTAATCTCAAGAAGAGCACTCAAATCTCTCTTGAGAGACTATTCAATCGGTTTCTCTGATTGGGTGGTTATTCTAATAAGCATTGGACTTCTTTTCATAAAGTTTTCAATTCTATTTCTGCTGGGGGGTTAGGGCTTAAATGTATTAATCAAATATCAAAGATTAATATGTGCAAACTTTGGTTTAAATCACTCCAATGACTCTTTATGGGCTAATTTCCTCTTTCAAAAATATTGCTCTTATCATCATCCGACCATTGTTCAATGGAAGGTGGGTGACTCTAGAATTTGGAAAGCGATGCTTAAAGCAAGAACTTTGGCTAGTAATTTTATTTTCTTGGATGTTGGTGAGGGCAATATCTCGATTTGGCATGATCAATGGAGGTTGGGTGTTATCAGGAACACCGCATGATTTAGTTTATTCGAATCTTTGGTTTCAAGGAAATTAGGATGTCAATAAATAAAATGATCTTATTTGTCCTTATGAGGCTGCTAAGATTGCTAAACTTCCCATAAAGAATACTATGAAGGATTCCCCTTTATGGAAATCAGCTGCTATTTTATCCCCTACCAAAATGCTTTATACGAATATTTATCCCTATAACACGTAGAGGTGGAGTCATGCAATCTGGAACAAGCTTATCCCTCCTTCTATCTCTTTTTTCTTATGGAGATTTTTTCTTATTTTTTTGTCGTTGGATGATATTTTGAAACTAAAAGGTTAAAAAATGGTGTCCCAATTCTATTTATGTAAAAAGGACTCCGAAACAGTTACTCATCTATTTTTTTGTGTCTTTTTGCCACTCATATTTGGAATATGTTGGGTAACCATTTCAAAATAAAATGGCCTTGCTCTTCTTCTACTGAGGATTATCTAAATACTTAGAAAATTCTGTGGATAAAAATCTGTGGTGGTATCCTCTTGTGTTTCTTTGGTTCATCTGGGTGGCTATAAATGGGGCGAAGTAAGGTAATATTTTTTTTGCTCCTTATATTACTATTTCTAATATACTTGCTCACTTCAAATGGGCCCGCCATTCCCTTTCTTTGTCGGGTGATATTATGCAGTCTAAAGTGGGTAGAATGGCCATCTACAGATTGCAACCAACACCTTTGGACTGGGTTAAATTTAATTTGGATGACGTTGGATCCCAATGCAGCAAGTGTGGGTGGAATCTTACGGAATCATTTTGGACAGTTTTTATACTATTTTGCCTCTCCGATTTGTGCTGCCTCTCCTTTGGAGGCCGAAAGTTGGGCCTTCCTCTTAGCAATACAGGTTGGTCTTAGCTTCCTCTTAGCAATACAGGTTGGGGCTAGGCTTAAATTTACAAAAATCATTTTTGAGACAGATTCTCAAACGTTTATTGATGAGTTTTATAATGCCACTACGCCTCGATGGGATTTATTTGCCAAAATGAATAGAATTTGTGATTATATCAAAAGATACAATTTCATTTTCTTTTGTCTTTCATTTACAGAGTGGGTAACTCTCCGACTAATTGGTTAGCTCATTTGGCCAGGAATTCTTCTGAGGTTAGCTGTGGCACTTTTCCCATGCCTCATCTTTGCACTCTCTTGAAAGGTGATATGCTTGACTCTCCTTTTTTGAGATGTTAATTATTTTGTTTGCTTCCATTTTTAGCTTTGGAGGGATTTGTGTTTCTATTGGTCTTCTTTGGGTATCACCTTTTTCCTATTTATATTTCGGTATTGATGGAAGATGGGACTTGCTTGTTGGCTTCTTTACCAGCTTTACTATATTTGGTTATTGATATTTACCTGGAATCTTGGTCAAAGAATGGCTGGTTGATTGGATTTGATGGGTGGTGCTCTTAATGTTTTACATTCTTACCACCTTTAATTTATGTGGTCATTTGTTCATTGCAATTTGGTGGAAGCTTGGTCAAAGAATGGATAGTAGTATGGACTTGCTGGGTGGTGTTTTTACATCCTTATCACCTTTAATTTATTTGGTCATTGCTATTTTCCTGGAACAGGGTCACGCCTGGCTGGTAGTTGGAATTGCTGGGTGGTTTTTCTCAAAGATTTGCATTATTACCACCTTTATTCTTAAGATATTGCTATTTATTTTAGTATGTTGGAATCTGGGACTTGCTTGGTGGCTTCTCTATAAATTACATTTTTACCACCTTTATTATATTTGTTTATTCTATTTACCTGGAAGCTTGGACAAGGAATGGCTGGTATATTGGACTTGCTGGGTGGTGCTCTTATTGATTTATATTCTACCTTTAATTTATATGGTCACTTGTTTATTGTAATTTTGTGGAAGCTTAATCAAAGAATGGATAGTAGTATGGACTTGTTGGGTGGTGTTTTTATATCTTACCACCTTTGATTTTTTTTGGTTATTGTTATTTTCTTGGAGCAGGGACAATTTTACTTCCACTCTATGGTTTCATGGTTTGCTATTTTAGGCTCCTTTATATGGACTACTAATTTGTTTGTATGCATTTTGTTGGTCACTTTCGGAATATCAGTAGGAAGTACTATCTCTAAGCTAACTCATCTAACTGGTTTTATGTATTTTCGGCTTGATTTCCTTCTGATACTTTATGTTCTTTTGTTGATGCTTTTGTGGCACCTTTTTAGGCTTTTCTAGCTGCAAATCATCTTTTCTAAGTTTTTGTTGCAGCGTCTTCCATATTGTGTACTGTTTTTTTGGCGCAGGATAGGATTTGCTGGAGCTGCTCGAAGCATATTTGTTTTAGGTCTATTGTATTTTGGGTTAGATATAACTTTTGGGTGTTTTGCTTACTTTTTGGCGTGGCGTTGTACTGTGGATTTTGGAACCCCTAGGCTTAAAATGTTTTTTTTTTGTTTATAGATGGAGATTCACCATCCCACCCACTTTGTAATCTTTTTGAATATTAACGCGTTATATATATATATATATATATATATATATATATATATATAGAGGATATTCCTCTTGCATTCACCCTGTGGGTACTAAAGTTGGGGAACCAGCTGCTATTTTCTCTGAAAAAGAGTTTGCTGATTTAAACTTGGAGGTTCAATTCACCCTAATTGACAAATTCAGCTTAGGACATCCAAAGATGGAACTAGCAAGAAAATACTTTGAATCTCTGAAGATTTTAGATTGGAAGCTAGGGTTGTTGGATGGTAGACATCTCCTAATCTAGCTGACTAAAGAAGAGGACTATGTCAGAATCTTTGCAAAGCAATCCATCATCATAGCTGGAACAGAAATGAAGATTTTAAAATGGTCACCTGATTATGATCCATCAAAAGAACCTCCCACAGTGCCTATATGGTTTAAGTTACCTAAACTTCTTTTGCATCTATTTAAACTGAATGCACTGTTCAATAATTGGGTTGGGTACAGGTACACCCTTGAAGGTTGATGCTGCTACTTTCAATAAGGCTAGACCAGTCAGTGCAAGAATCTTAGTGAAAAGGGATGTTACCCTTTCTGATGTTAAGAGAATTTGGATTGGGGACACTCAGAAGGGGTTCTGGAAAGAAGTCATCATGGAGCAAAGACCACATTACTGCCAACATTGCAAAATGTTTGGACATAACAGGGAGAGATGCTACAGGTTGAAACCCCCCATTAGAAGGACTTACCACCAACCTCAGCAGGAGTTGGAGGAGGCCACTATCAATATCCAGGAAGTTGGAAATAAGGAAGTGCTAAAGATGACCTTGCTTACTGAAAGGACTGTGAAGTCTCCCACCCAAAAGGACCCACCCAGTGTGGAAGGGACATTTAGAGTTGGCAGCAAAGTTGCTGGCCAAATATCTACAATGGCTAAGGAATTGGAGATCCAACCAGAGGCTGAGTCAGTGGGGGAGGTGTTACTTACCTCCCTATCTCCCAGAAATGTGAATCATCCAGTGGTGTACTCAGTGGTGGAACCCCCTAGTCAGAAACTTGTAGAAGATATGAATAAAGAGCTGGAGTGAGATTGGCAAATTCAGAAAGCTAAGAAGAAAAAGAATTATAAATCTGAAGGACAAGATCTTGGAAAAGGAGAGTTTGGAGGTCCATATCAATCAGACAAAAATGGGTTCAAATAAAAATAGAGGGAGGACTAGGTCCAGGTCCCAACCTTACTCTTCTCCCGCATCCCCATGATTAATCTGTTATGTTGGAACATTAGGGGGATTGCCCACCACTTATCATTGAAAAGACTTAAATATCTAAATAGAAAGCATAAACTTTAGTGTATTGCCATTTTGGAACCCATGGTTCATCTCAACACTTTGAAAATTGCTAAAGCCTTCCCTGGCTTCAATTTGTTCACTAATACTAGCAACAAAATTTGGGGTTTTTGTAGGAAAGAAATGAAGTGCTCTATCCTACTTAACCACACCCAAATCTTACATATGAATCTCAGTTTTATGGATATGGAGGTTTTTGCTTCTTTTGTCTATGCTGACAGTTCTAAAGCAGCTAGAATTGATCCGCGGGAATCCTTGCAGCTCATCCAAGGTTCAATTGATAAGGCCTAGCTGGTGGGAGGAGACTTCAATTGTATTTCCTCTCCTGC
>NW_018251730.1:488444-502795 GCF_001263595.1 Phalaenopsis equestris | reverse complement strand
AAATTTGCTGAAGGCAAAAACCAAATTTGCTGAAGGAGATAGGAACACTAAATTCTACCCAAAGTGCATCAAATACCAAAGGAAATGCAACACTATCCACTCTATCAAGGATCAGAATGGTACTTGGCTCAAGAAGTAAGAGGAAATTGCTGAAAGTGCTGTGCAATATTGCCAAAGCCTAATGAATGGGACCATCAGTGAGAGAGTGCAAATTGACAGCAATTTGTTTACAGACAGCAAGAAGTTCACTGCTAATCTGCACTTAAATGATTTTCCTAATGAGGAGGAGATAAAATCTGCCTTGAATTCTATTGATAGTTCCAAATCTACTGGACCTGATGGGTTTACTTCAGACTTCTATAAGAAGGCATGGGAAGTCATCAAGGAAGAGGTGATCAAAGCTATTCAACATTTTTTCAAAGGAAACTCACTCCCTAACACCCACTCCCTAACTATTTCAGTGCCTCTACTACTGTTTTTATCCCAAAGACCTCTATCAAGGATAGCTGGAAGTAGCACAGAACTCTGAGTTTAAACAATGTTATAAGTAAGATTATAAGCAAAATCATTGTCCACAGGCTTCAGCCAGTTTTACCTCAACTTGTCAGCATTAACCAAGCTGCCTTTGTGAAAGGCAGAAGTATTGGGGATAACATCCTCCTGGCTCAAGAACTTCTGCAGGATTTGGAGAAACCTTGCAGAGGGGGAAATGTAATTTTTAAGGTTGATCTAATGAAGGCTTATGACATGGTCAACTGGGATTTCATCATTGAATGTTTGGAGGCTAGGGGTTTTTCCAGGGAATGCTGCAAGATGATTAAAAGATGGCTTGAGGATAACATAAACTCAGTTTTTATAAATGGTAAAACCCATGGTTTCTTTAAAGCCACCAGAGGACTTAAACAAGGGGACCCTTTGTCCCCCACCATTTTCATACTGGTGTTGGACTATTTCTCTAGACTGATGGAATACAAGGAGAATAGGAAAAGCTTCAACTCTTATCACAATAGAGCTAGGATGGACATCAGCCATCTGATCTATGCTGATGGCATCCTGCTACTCACTAGGGCTTCTAAGCCTGCTACCAAGTGCATTATGGAGTGTCGGAGTGTCTTCAACATTTCCAACCTTCAACATTTCCAACAGGTGTCAGGGCTAAAGGTAAACAAGGACAAATGTGATATCCTGATCAACAAAAAAGCCTCTCTACCAATCAAGCAATGGATGCATTCTTACACTGGTTTCCCTAGCTTGAGCCTCCCGTTCAAATATTTGGGGATCCATCTTACCAGAGGAAGAACAAAATTGATCCAATTTGATGAGGTTATTGATAAGATAACCTCTACTCTTCAGGGGTGGTCTAACTCCTTTTTGTCTAATGGTGTTAGGATCACCCTATTGAAGAGCATTCTTACCTCTATCCCTTTGTATGCTCTCAAAGTGGCTACAATGAAAAGAAGTACCTCTTCGATGCTGGAAAGAAGTTTCAACAGATTTTTGTGGGCTGGGAATAGAAAACAAGCGGCTTGGGCTAGTTGGCAAAAAGTGGCTAAACCTTGGGAGGCTGGGGGTTTAGGTTTTAAAGGATTGCATCAGATGCAACACATTAGCTTGTGTAAGCTGTGGATTAAATTCAGACAAAATGAAAGCTTATGGGCAAATTTCATGCAGGCCAAATACTGCAAGTTTGTGCACCCTGGCGAGGTCACTAGGAAGGTGGGAGACTCCAGAATTTGGGTTCAGATGCTCAAGGCCAGAGAAGACATTGAGAAGCTGCTAAGATGGGAGTTGGGACAAGGGAATATTAATTTCTGGAAAGATAACTGGTGTTCTAATGACTGTTTGAAACCTTTATAGGATGAAAAGCAGAGGGATTTATTGGTCAAGGACTGCTGGGTTGACAATGTTTGGTCTGAGGACTTCTTGAGGGGTTTACTGAAGGAGCAGTCTGCTAGCTACATCTCTACTATTCTTGATAGAAAAAATAAGGACCAACTCAACTTGCTGAACAGGACTAGAGCTAGTATCTCAAAAGACATCCAAAACTATCTGTACTATTGGGACACTTGCCAGTGGAATATCTTCTCTTGCCAAAAACACCTCACCCCTTCCATGTTGTTCTTTTCTTGGAGAGTTCTTAATAACCTTCTCCCCACAGATGATATTCTGAAACATAAAGGCCTGAAAGGTCCTTCTAGATGCCACCTATGCAAGCTTGATCAGGACACAAGGGATCATTCATTCTTCAGGTGCAGCTTTGCTAAGGAGGTTTGGAATAGACTAACTTCCCAAATGAACATCAACCTGATTAACATTGGTTGGGATAATATTACAGACTGCACTAAAGACTGGAAAGAGATAAACCTCATGCCAATTCCCTTCATTGTTGCTTGGTTTATTTGGATGGCTAGAAACATGGCAAAACATGAGCATAGGGAGGCCAATGCTACATGGGTGATGTCTAACTGCTGGGCTTACCTAAACAAGCTAATACACTGGAGGAAGTTCCCCATGATCCTGCAGACCACAACTTACATGGGTGCTAAACACATTAAAATTATCAAGGTGAGATGGGAGAGACCTCCTTATCCTTTCATTAAAATTAACACTGATGGAAGCTACACAAACAAGAGAGCGTGTATTGGGGGAATTTTCAGAGATCACAAAGGGAAAACTTTGTTGTTCTATAAGGCCCCTTATATAGCTAAGGATGCTTTGGAAATTGAAGCTGCTGCTCTATTTTGGGCTTTAAATTTTGCTAAGAAGAATAATTGGCTATGGATTGTTGCTGAAATGGACTCCTCCCTGCTGGTGGAGTTACTCAATTCTAAGATGTCTTCCTCTTAGCATATCAATCAATAGATCCACAAAATTAAAAATCTCAGCACTGAAAGAAAAATTCATTTTTCATTTGTGTATAGGGAAGCTAATAGACCTGCAAATTTCCTAGCTATAGAAGGTGATAATGCTGATCATCCTGAGGTGTCCACAACCCTCTCCCCCTCCCTACACTTACTAACTCAGGGGGACAAGCTTCAAATTCCTTACCTCAGAGTGCAAAAATGATTGCTGGGCCTGTGGTCGTGGGCATGAACAGTCTTGCTCTAGTGCTGATTTTGTGTCTCTTCTTGCTATTGGGAGTTCAGATGTAAATATATATATGAGAAGATTATGTCATTATTTTCCTTTTACTTTTATTTTGCAATGAGTAAGATTCATGTTTAAGATATTGGGATGCATGGTAGAAGAAGTTTTAATTATAAATTGTGATGGTTTTTTCAACTCCGCTCTTAATTTACTTTTCGAGCTGACCAGTTGAATTGTTAAAATATATTGTGAAACATATAATCTGGGAAATTGAGTATGAGTATAGGATATGTTGTAAAAAATAAAAAATAATAAAAATAAACCCCCCCGCATGCAGCAATAATATATATATATATATATATAATCTTATTACATAGCATGAAGATGAGGAATGGTCAAACTATCCCCATGTAATAGAAAAGATAATTGAGAAGGAGGAGAGTTTCCAACTGAAATCTGTTATGTGTTCCTCCCCATGGCAGCCAGACAATGTGCAGGACCATTGCCTTCTCTGTGTATGTGATTAGATTTCATCCTTCGACTATTTAAAAGCTATTGCAATTTAGTTAACCACCTGAGAATATACCAATGGGGCTTCATCTTTCTGCAAAATCTTGATACAAGTGATGGAGTTAGATTCCACAATCAAATGACAGATCTGACAGTAATAAGCAAACCTTATAGCCCAATATATTGCTATCATCTCAGTCTCCAATGCATCATAAGCCCAAGTTGGAGAAGAAAAATACAACATGCATTTCCCTTGGGAGTTTCTAAAATCTCCCCCAAAACCTGATGACTCCCTGGTATAGCTGCCATTAGTGTTAACTTTCACTCAACCTGAAGGAGGAGGGATCCAAAGAATTAAGGTTGGCTTGAGTTTCTATTGAACTTTGGTACTTGGCATCCAATTCTTAAAGATATTAGGAAACTACTGATGTTTAATAATTTTCTAGATATAAGAAGTGCAGTTGAAAACCACAGACTTGACCAATGGCTTAAGATCCTCATACTTAGCTTAATTTCTGCTCATCCATATAAACCAAGCCACTAAATAGGGAATAACCAATAGATTAACTTCTTTCCAGTCCCTCCAGCAAAAGAAAATTTTGTTCCAACATACTTTAAGAGTATCAATTTTAAGTTGTGCCAACAGTCCAAACCAAATACTTTAAGAGAACTCACAAGTAAAAAATAGGTGTTCTAAAGTCTCTTCCTCAGCATTACAAAGATAACAACAAGAGGGTCCCCTCAGGCCTTTCATTTTCAAGATATTATCTGTAGGACACAAGGACAACCACATCCTCCAGTAGAAAAAAGACATTGAGGGAGTTAACCACTTACCCCAAATGGCTTTCCCCGACAAGGCAGGTTGCCACTAATAGAAATTTTGATAAATAAATGTTCAGACTTTCTGTGATGAAAGTTGTTTGGTAATGATTCTATCCTTTTGATCATAAAGGAATGAAGTATTCTTCACTAATTGAATCTGTTCAGTGTGAGAATGGTCTTCAATAGATTGCAATTCCATTGGTCATCAAACCAATACTCTTTCACCTGAGTTTGATAATTTGAGTTTGATAATTGGGGTATGATTGGGGTATGAGGTGGAGCACATCAGCTTTTCTCCATTCCACACCGACTTGTCAAACCAAAAATTAATTTTCCCTTCTCCTAATTCCCTATATGAAAAGTTCCTCAGCTTGATTTCTAATTTTCATAAGGTTAGTACAAATCCTGGAATCACTCAATTTTTTAGTGACAAGATTTGGGTGTACAAACCTGCATTACTTCCTCATCATATAATGAGCCCATAGACTGTCCTGGGCTCTAAATTTTATCCATAATTTATAAAGATTTATAAAGCTTAAGTGTTGAAAATCCTTAAAACACAAACCTCCAGCATGAAGGGGCTTACAAAGTTTCTACCAAGGGATCCAATGTAATTGTTTCTTCTGTCCAGCCCACAGAAATTTATTAAAAATTCTACCCAAGAGAACTTAAGTACCTTTCTTCATAACGAACATTTGGAAAGCATAAGAAGGGATAGCAGTCAAAATACTTTTAAGAAGAGTGATTCTCCCCCCATTAGAAAGGAAGGAATCTGTCCAGTAGTGCAGTTGGGCTTTGATCTAATAAATAACTTCATTAAATTGAGTTTGTTTGGTCCTGCCTTTGATTAGCTGTACTCCAAGGTACTTGATTGGCAAAGAAGCAAGGCTAAACCCAATAAAATGGGTAATTCTGTGTTTGATCTGTGGATTAATATTAGTGCTAGCAAAGATTTGAGATTTTTGTTTGTTTAGTTCCATGCCTGAAGCTTGCTGAAAATGATTGAGTCCCTGATATAAAGCCTTTATAGTCTTTTTAGCTTTGGAGAAGATAATAAAATCATCTGCATAGGATAGGTGACTAATACAAATATTGTAATTATGTTGATATGCCAAATGAGGGGAGTTAGCAAACATATTGTTTAGATGTCTTGAGAGATAATCCATGGCCAGAATAAAAATTGTTGGAGACAAGGGGTCTCCTTGTTTGATTCCCCTAGAAGCAGTGAAGAAACCATGACTCTTTCCATTAATTAATACTGAATGGTTATTTTACTTGAGCCACCTTCTAATTAAGTTAATGAAATCTTCAGAAAGACCCCTAGTAGAAAGAGTTTCCAGTATGAAGTCCCATTTGATGGTGTCATATGCCTTTTTGATATCTAGTTTGAAAATAACATTACTTCCTCTAGATTTCCTGTCCAAATCTAATAATAGTTCCTAAGCCAATAAGATGTTTTCAATGATGTTTCTTCCTTTAACAAAGGCAACCTGATTAGTGCTGATGAGATTTTGGAGATGGGGTTGAAGTCTAGAGACTATAATCTTGCTAATAACTTTGGAGAGAACATTGGTCAAGCTGATTAGTCTAAAATCCCCCCAGTCTTTCCTTGTTTGATTCTTAGGAATCAAAGTAATTGTAGAAGAAGTGAAATATCTTTGGGGATCAACTCCCTTAAAGAAGTTCTGATTGCAAGAATGAAATCTCCATTGATTACTGACCAAGAAACTTTATAAAAAGTAGTAGTAAATCCATTTGGCCCAGCAACCATTTGCCTATAAATAGAATCAAGGGCATCCTTGATTTCCACCTCCAAAGGAATATAGATTAACTCTAACATGTGCACATACTCTTGACAGTCAGACTAAAGAGCAGCATCAAGTTGGGATCTAGAAGAGAGCTGACACTTAAACAGGTTCTAAAAGTATTGGATTGCATCTTTGGCTACATAACCTGCATCAGATAAGCAATTACATATAGAATCAGTAATGGAAAGAATCATATTACATTTTCTCTTGAAATTTATACAAGCATGATAAAAACTTGAGTTTCTATCCCCCTCAATGAACTTGGTAATGGCTACCTTCTGTTTCAGAAAAGTTTCAGTGTAATTGATCTGCAAGAGAAGTTCCTCATTAGCTTTGTGCAATTCTATTTCAGAATTTACTCCCTTTTAAAAACTTGACTGTCAAATTTTTATGGACATTTCCAAATTTATTCCAGTTCCATTTTTTTAAATGGGCTACCACTTTTTTCTGAAGTTGCCACAGATTTACCCTAGGGTTATCAATGCCATTGGAACTCCAAACCTTTTCAATTTCAGAGAGAAACTCAGGGTAAAGGGTCCACATGTTCTAAAATCTGAAAGGAGAACCCCCAGGACTAGCAACATTTAAAATAGAACAAAGGAGGGGCCTATGATCAGACCTAGCCATAACAAGATGAGAGTATAGTAAATGGAAAAGTTTGTAGCCATTTAGAGTTCCCCAACATTCTATCAAGCCTTTCCCACATTGATCCCCTTCTCCAAGTGAATTTTGGACCTTGGTACCCCAAATCATAAAAAGTAGCATCAGCTAAAAAATCATTAAATCTATTCATTGAAGAAAGTAAAGGAGTTCTTCCGCCTCTTGTCTCAGCAGGAGAAGTAACACAATTAAAATCTCCCCCCAAAATTCAGAAGGTGTTGATAGATTGCCCAATGTGTAGTAAATCACTCCAAAGGGTATTTTGAAGTCTTATAATGCTACTAGCATAAATAAAAGTGGCATATCCCAAATGAGGACCAATGGAAAATTGAATATGGATAAACTAAGCATGATTCTGTAGGACAGACCACTGTAATTCAACTCTACCAAAGATCTAAATCTTATTATTAGAATTAGTAAAGTGGGTAAATTTTGGGAATTTTCTCACAATATTTTGGGAGTGTTTTGTGACCAAAGGTTCCAAAATTGTAAAACACCAAATTTTATGAGTTCTAACTAGATTTTTTGATCTCTTGAGAGATGAGGGGTGATATATACCCCTTTTATTCTAACACAAAAACTTAATCATTATGAAATGGTTCTCCCTTTTCCTCTGGTTCTAGGATTGAGATCATTTTGCTGATTGGTGGACGGTCCATCCAGAGATTGAACTTCCTGAAGTTTCTTTAGTTCCATCTTGCCTTTCTTCTTTTTACCACTTCTCTGAACTTGCCATTCCCTAGTAAGCACATCAGTTAAAATATTAATAGTAGGGTTATCAACCTTGTGAGGGTTAATATCCAATTGTATTTCTTCATTACAAACATCCCCCATCTATCTCTCCTCCAACAAGTGATTGTCAATGGATGTTTTTGTTTGATTGATACCTTAATCCCATCACCCAAGGAATTGATCAACATAGTTGGTTGAATCACCCTGCCATACTAGTAGTTGGAGGTATGATTTGCTCACCTGAATTCCCCACTTTCTCAGGAAATGAATCAGTCCCCACATGAATAACAACACTTCTCTTTTGAGGGCCATTAGCCTTCTTGGATGGTGGGTGAAGTCTATTGCATTTCTCTAAGTTGTGCCCAAACATTCTACAATAAGGGCAATAATGAGGTCTTTGTTCCACCATAATGCTTTTCCAAAATCCCTCTTCTTCAGTTCCAATCCAGACCCTTTTCACATCAGGCAGGGTAATATTTCTTCTTACTAATATTCTAGCCCTAGCAGATCTAGCCAAGTTATAGGTAGGAGCATTCACCTGCAATGGAAAGCCAAGTGTACAACCAATATTGAACAACACATTTTGAAGATAATACTAAATTGGAAGGTTGGGTAGTTTGAACCACATGGGGACAATTGGAGGCTCCTTGCTAAGATCAAAACCTGGAGTCCATTTAATTAATTTCATAGGAGTTCCTGCTATCAGCAGAGATTATTTAGCAAAAATCCTTGCATAGTCCTCTTCATTTGATAGTTTGATGAGCAGATGTCTGCCATCCATAAGACCAAGCTTCCATGCCCCAGTAAGATTCATTTCTTCAAAAAATTTTCTTACATAGTCCATCTTTAGTTGCCCCAATTGAAATTTACCAATTAAAGTAAATTTGATTGTTTCATTGAGTGATTGGATTTCCCTAAGAGTGAAAAGAATAGTTGGTTCTCCTTCTTTTAATCTAAGAGGATTGACATAGAGACAAGTCCCATTTCCAGCAGCAACATCATGAAGAGCTTGAGGGAAGACTAAATGTTCAAATGATTTATGAATATCCTATCCTTTGCCAACAGTGCCAGCATAAGTTGACTGGGTCCATTGTGCATTCACTTCAACATCAATGGGGAAAACCTCCATTATGTTCAGCAAAGCTAAAAGCAATGGAGGCGAACACAACTACAGGAGCAGAAACCAAAAAATAGAAGGAGCAGAAACACAACAGCCAAAAGCTAAAGAAACTAATACCACTTAGAAGATAAAGTGGGAAGCTCAGAAATAGGACCCAAGACCAACAATAAAGAAGTGTAAACACTCAGCCAGGAAGCAGAAGACCCAAAAACAATAGAAGACCAATTGAACAGTGCTTCAATTTCAAAAAGTCAAGAACCTGGGAAACCAGAAATCGCAACAAGTAGGGAACCCAGAGCAAAAGAGGCTCTAAACAGGTTCCCAAAAAGTAGAAACCACTCCTCCACCTCCAATGTACCAGTTAACAAAGGAGTTCCTCCATGAAATATATATATATATAATACTACTTATAAAAACACATAAGCAAAATATACAGAGATAACTATGGGTTGCCTCCCACAAAGTGCTTGGTTTAATGTCGCCAGGATACATTCCTAGTCTTTACTCTGAGTGAACCAACATTATTGTCTCTTTAAAAACTGATATTTGACCATCAAAATATGGTTTCAGTCTATGCCCATTAACTTTAAATATCTTTTGCAGTCTTATGAACTTCAATATTAACGATTCCATAGGGATAGAATTTTACAACGATTCCACCTAGACTTCAATTTTCTAGGAAATAATTTCAATGTTGTACTGTATAATAAAACTTCTTGTGTAGGCTCAAATTCTTTTTTTATTATCTTCTGACCATGCCATTCCTTAATTTTCTCTTTATATATCCTAAAATTATCATAAGATTCATTCTTAAATTCTTCAAGCTCATTCAATTGTAATAATCTTCTCTCACGAGTATCTTTTAAATTAAAATTAAACTCCTTCATAGCCCAATAAGCTTTATGCTTTAATTATATTAGTAAGTGACAAGTCTTCCCAAAAATTAATTTAATATGAGGACATTCCTATGGGCGTCTTATAAGCTGTCCTATAAGCCCATAATGCAGTATCTAATCGAGCAGACCCAAACGACCAACTATTGATAATTTTAGTTGTCCTATAATCTTGATAACTTGTCCTGTAATCCTTTCTCACCATAATGTAGTATTAAAACCTTAAAAATTGAAACAAACCTCAAAGCACTCCTTTTGTAGCTTAAAAATGACAATACCCTAAATGATCAGATCAGTGGTGACAACAGTGGTGACAAACCCTAACAAACCCTAATCTGGTCAAATTTTGATTTAATGGTCACCATAATGATCATGAAGTCAACATTGACATTTAATTGATCCCATTGGTCGACTTTGACCCAAATAGTCAATTTTGGTCAAATTGGTCAATTTTGATCAAGCTGGTCAACTTTAGTTAATTTGGACGAATGAATCAGTTCAAACCCTAAAATTTGTCAAATTGGATTATTTGATCATTTTAAAACACCAAAATGATCAAACTGGACCATTTGGTCAACTAAAGACACTATTGACCAACTATTGGTCAAAATGACTAAGGTGAACCTCCATGGTCACCACTTTGACCATTTGATCATTTATAGACCCAAATGACCACCATATGGTCAAGACAACACCATATGGTCAATTTGACCATTCTGGTCAACTTTGGTCAACCTTGGTCAAACCCAAGTTATACCTAATCATGACACGGTCAATTGAGTCATCATAGTTAATCCTAGACCTACATTTGTCAACTATGGTCAAAACAGGTCAACCATAGTCAATCAAGTCAACTTTGGTCAAACTCACCATTTTGATCAAAATTTGATATTTTCATCAAATTTGATATTTTCATCTCAAACTCACCATTTTGATCAAAATTTGATATTTTCATCAAAATATTTTATTCTCTTGATTAATTATGTATTTAATTAATTAAAGACCATTAAAATTAAAGACCATTAAACCTAGGGTTTAAATAAAAATTATGGTTTAAGCTCATGGTATGACAAATCCATGGTAACCTTAAAAATATATTTTAAATTTAAATCTAAATTCAACTCATGAGGGATCATTAATAAAGGTCACCCATGACCCATAGAATCTCTCATAACAAGCCACAACCCATAAGAAAAATGTAAAGCTGTAATGAGCCACCATGGTTAGCCTAGGTTAAAGCTCAAAGGGGTAAAGAGGTGTCATCGTAAAGAGGTGTCATCTCTTTATAAATTGCTTAAGGAATGGCTTGGTTGAGACATCACCACCTCAACCATTCTCCAATGAAGAGAAGACTTCTTTAAACCCTATCCAATTCATGATTAAATCCATCATGAATAATCATTAGAGGAGAGATGAGTATGAAGCTTATGTGCCATGATCTTTTAAGTTTCATTAAAGGAACTTGTGAGCATATATGGGGGAGGCCATTTCAGCAAATTTTAAACAATCCTATCCACCTCATAGACCATCCAATGAGGGGATGCCAAACCTTGAATTAAACCTTCACCATATGTGGACTCAACATGGGTTAACTTTAGGAGGATGAAGTAAGCTTATCCTTGAGTTGAAATTCTATCCTCAGCCATCATGACATCAAATAAGAACTTCTCCAATTGAATCTAAAGCTAGCCATGGATCTTTTAAGGCCTATATGTAGTTAAACTGTAAGCTTCCTAGAGGAGGAGAAGAGGATACAATGCTCAAGGGAGAAAACCTTCAACAGTGAAATTCTTCCCTATTCTATAGGCAATTGATTCCTCAAAGAATCAAGCCTTCTAACCTGCTATCCTCTCCTAATTTAACCTCCTCAAAACTCACCAAAACAGGACACTTTATGAGTCCTACATAAACCTCTCCCAATACTTAGATTAATTGTTCCTACACCTTCTATAAGGTGTACGAAGAAGATTCCAATTAAAATTGGATCTTCCCACAAGCTTTAACCTAGTTCCACATCAAGCTGTGAAGCCATTTTGGTGAATTCCTACTTGGACTCGATCTCACCCCAAATTGAACATACTAGGAACTTCGCAAAGACCTAGGGAGCGTTCCAGACAAACTTGATTGAAGCTTCACTTCATCAAGCCAAGGTATGGCCATTTTGACCTAGATCTCGTTCGGTATTGGTCAATTATGAAACGAACCATTTCACAACCTACTAATCACCGCATAGATGGCTTCACCCCCTTGAGATTAAGCTATAGGAACAAATTTCATTCGATTTCATCAAGAATCTAGTGAGAATTTGTCCCTGGATGATAGACGGTCCACGGGGAAGGGCAGAGGAAGAAGACGCATGGATTCTATTGGTTTCCTTGTTTTAAAAATGATGGCTATGACTAAATCCCGTTTGATTCCGTGTTCTGATCCCTGCAGCAGATCAAACACGTTTTTGATGCGAGGACATGCGGCACCCCAGAGATTATTCTGATTAATTAAGATTCAATTAAATTCAGAATAATCTTAAAAGCTTCAAAAGTTGATATTTTGACACTCAAAAATCACAAAAATAAGACAAAAATACCTTTGAACTCGGGACAGTGAGTAGAATATTGTGAACATGAAATTAGGATTTAATAAATTATAATTAATTTTTAATTAATTAATCACTCTTTGGAGTAATTTAATTATTAAAAATTATTTATAATTTAAAAAATTATGAAATTTGTAGGGAATGATCTTTAAGCCCTTAGGAATCTTCCATAATTTTTCGAAGGCCAGAAAAATTCTCTAGGCATCAATTTCTTAATTTCTTTCAGATTTGTAATTATCCTTAAAATAATTATAAAAATTGAAGAAATTGGGAATTAAAATTTGAAATGGTTATAAAACTTAGAGTGACACCTTTAAACTCTAAAATGACAAATTCTTGACCATTTATAAATTTTTTAAATGACATTTCACTCCTAGGTTCAAACCTGTAAAATTAAAAAATTTACATATTTACCCTATACATTTTTTAGGCTTGGACACTAGCCTTAGTGACACTTAGAGTTAACCAAACTCTAATCGTAAGACCCAAATGACATAGGGTCTAATTTGCTTCCTCATGGCCATTGAGTCTATCCCCATAGACTTAATATGGCAAGATATTTAGACCCAGACTTGATCTGAATTCAAGTCAAATCAGACAAGACACTTAGATTTTATCTAGGTGAACCCAAAACTCTAATTAGGTTTAAACCACCTTAAAACCTATTTAAACCTAGTTAAACCTTAAATACATTAGGTTTAACTCAATACACACCTAATTAGGTTTAAACCACATTTAAACCTAATTAAACCCTAGTTAAACCTTAACTACATTAGGTTTAACTTAAAAACCCTAATTAGGCCTAAACCACATTTAGATCTAATTAAACCCTAGTTAGACCTTAACCATATTAGATTTAACTCAACAAATCTTAATTAAGTCTAACCCTTATTAGACCTAATTAATCAATTAAGGGTCCATTTGAGATCACGGTCCCACTACGTCGCGGCGATGAGACGCAAAGTTTAACTGTTTGTTTCGATGTCCTGCTTGCAGCAGGACACGAATCTAGCGAAAAGCTCGCCGCGGGTTGAAGCCTGCGACCCGCGTTCGTGAGGGAGCTGTTCGAAGCGTTCAATTATAATACCCTCTCGATGTCGAAGCTCTCACTAGGTCGAGAGAGTGAAAGATCGAAGAAGATAAATAGAGCAATGGCGAAGGGTGTGGCGGAGGTTGGAGTAAAGAATGGAAGGAAAATTTCTGCCCAAATTCCACATGTCGCTGCTCTAATTAAGCTCCCGCCACTCCTCCACCTGTTCCATCAGCTCGTCTCATGAAGCTCCCGCTGCTCCTCCACCCGCTCCACTAGCGAATACCCTACACCAGCTCCTCCCGTGAAGCTCCCGCCGCTCCTTCACCTGCTCCACTAGTGAATCCCTACACCAGCTCCTCCCGTTAAGCTCCCCCCATTCCTTCACCCAAATAACGTTGGAAGGATTCCTTTCAGTGTAAAATCCTGCTAACTTAATTTTAATCCGTTGTCATATAACATTGAAATGATTTAAGGAATTTCTTCACTTCTTTTTCGTAGAGGGTATCGGGAATTTGGTGGACTAGAATTTGGTGAAATGTGAGTATTTAGGTTCGTATTCTAACCTTCCATATATGAAGAAAAAATTGAAATATTTATATACATACTGCTCAATTCCTCTATATTTACCTATCTAACACCTCAACTTCAATTTGTACATACATCCCACCTTTCCTAGGCAAAAGAAGCTTTATTTGCATTTTTTATAAAGTTAAAATAGTTATCTTTTTAAGCCTAAATGACAATTCATGATAAAGTTATTTCTCTTTTGGGGGTATTTTTTTTTCTATCTAGTGTGTTTAGCAGTTTAAAAGATGCGCCATCCCATAGATGCATTCTGGTTGCAATTTATGAGTTATCAAAAAAATAATGATGTATGGAGTTAGTAAAAAAAGTACATTGGATTTTTGTAGTTTTATGTTTGCAAATGTCTCAAAAAAATAAAGATGTATGGAGTTTGATTAACCTTTACACCCAATTTGACTTAACCCATATTAAGTCTAATTAATCAGTTTAACCTTACCCTAGTTAGGTTTAATTAACCTTAAACCCAATTAGACTTAACCCATATTAAGTCTAATTAATCAGTCTAATT
>NW_018251730.1:478906-488424 GCF_001263595.1 Phalaenopsis equestris | reverse complement strand
TAATCAATTAAACCTTACCAAAATTAGGTTTAATTAACCTTAGCCCAATTAGACTTAGCTCATATTAAGTTTAACTAATCAATTAAACCTTACCAAAATTAGGTTTAATTAACCTTAAACCCAATTAGACTTAACCCATATTAAGTCTAATTAATCAATTAAACGTTACCAAAATTAGGTTTAATTAACCTTTAAACCCCATTAGACTTAACCCATATTAAATCTAATTAATCAATTAAACCTTACCAAAATTAGGTTTAATTAACCTTAAACCTCATTAGACTTAACCCATATTAAGTCTAATTAATCAATTAAACCTTATCAAAATTAGGCCTAGCCCTAATTAGGTTTAATCAATCCAAAGAAAACCTAATTTGAGTTCAACCTAAGTTGAACTTAAGTTAACTCAAACATTTGGTTCAACCTACATTGAACCTAACTTAAACAAAATTTAACTTGAGTTTAACCTAACTTGAACTCAAGTTAACACAAACATTAGATTCAACCCACGTTGAACCTAATTTAACCAAAACTTAACTTGAGTTAACCAAACATTAGCTTCAACCTAACTTGAACAAAAATCAACTTCAAACTTAATTTCAACCCATATTGGACTTATGTCAAACCTATAACTTAGGTTCAATCCAACCTGAATCTTCAATCCTATAACTTAGGTTCAATCCAACCTGAATCTAAGTCAACCAAACTCTAAGTTCAACATATACTGAAACTAAATCAAACCTTAAACATAGGTTCTATTCAAATTGAACTTAAGTCAACATAAACTTTAGGATTAATTAAAATTGAACCTAACTCAACTCAAACATTAAGTCCTAACTACATTGGACTTAAAACCAATTCAATCCTTAGGTTCTACCTACATCGAACCTAAATACCTTTAGTCCTAACTACATTGGACTTAAAACCAATTCAACCCTTAGGTTCTACCTACATTGAACCTAAAAACCTTAAGTCCTAACTACATTGGACTTCAAACCAATTCAATCCTTAGGTTCTACCTACATTGAACCTAAAAACCTAAAGTCCTAACTACATTGGACTTAAAACCAATTCACTCCTTAGGTTCTACCTACATCAAACCTAAATACCTTAAGTCCTAACTACATTGGACTTAAAACTAATTCAACCCTTATGTTCTACCTACATTGAACCTAAAAACCTTAAGTCCTAACTACATTGGACTTCAAACCAATTCTATACTTAGGTTCTACGTAAATTGAACCTAAATACCTTAAGTACTAACTACATTGGGCTTAAAACCAATTAAACTCTTAGGTTCTACCTACATCAAACCTAAACACCTTAAGTCCTAACTACATTGGACTTAAACCAATTCAACTTCTAGGTTCTACCTACATTGAACCTAAATACCTTAAGTCCTAACTACATTGAACTTAAAACCAATTCAACCCTTAGGTTCTACCTACATTGAACCTAAAACATCTTAAGTCCTAACAACATTGGACTTAAACCATTTTCAATCTTTAGGTTCTACCTATATTGAACCTAGAACATCTTAAGTCCTATCCACATTGGACTTAAAACTCTAGATTCTACCTACATTGATCCTAAATCATCTTCAGTTTCACCGACATTAAACCTAGATCTTAGGTTTCAATTAAACTCTCTCAGGTCAAATTGACATATGACCTTAAACAAATGACATCATAAAAATCTAACTCACCGACACAAATGACATAAAATTCATCTTAAAAGACATTAAAACACAACTTAAACAACTGTGTTCAGATTTACAAAGATTTCTTAGACGATGCAATCTATGGTTGTTGATAAGAATCTTCTGATCCTGGTTTAAACACCTTTCGGACTAAGTAAATCTGAATACTTCATGGCCCCGAGACGATGGAGCCATAGACATCTTGACCGGGCCGTTTAAAAATTATTCAACCAATTAAATGACCAACTAAAATTGATAAATCTGATAATATGGTTTTATGCTAATCATGTTCTCTTTTGTAGGTTTATTGAAGACATGAAAAAAAATTTTGCTCTAGATTTCCTTTGCATGTTATAGGGTGTGCTAACTCTATTTTATAGGATGACATTTAAAAACGGAATTTCAAGAAAATAAAATTAGACAAAAACAGACAAAACAAAATAAAATGACATAAATGACATGACATTACACAAAACCAGAACTTTTAGGATAGCCATGAACAAAAATTGACATGACAAATATAAAACAACAAAATGACAAAATAAAAATAAAATGACATAACATGATAAAAAAATAAAATAAATAAAATAAAATGACATGACATAACATGAACAAAACAAAACCTTTAGTGTAGAATCAGATTATTACGAATTTATTACCCAAAAATAAAACATTTGATGTTTCTTTCCTTAATCTTGACATTTTAGAAGAACGAGTGTTAACAAAAATCAAGAGTTTTCTTAGGTAAATCTAGAATTACCTGAGATGTAATTAACTATAGGAGCTTGCTCCTATAAGAAAATTAAGAATTCAGAATAGGTGATCAATCTAAATCTTTGGTTATCAGACCATTTATGTGGTTATCTTTATATGAGATTTTGACATTCTAGAGTCTTCTCTATAATTTTACCACCCATCTCTTGTTTTCTATCATTTTCCCTTTCCCTTTTTCCTAATTCCTTTAAGACTTGAGGATCTTTTACTTGATCCAAAAGATTAAGGTAAATTGGAAAAATAGGGAAATAAGATAAATAAACTGAGTGGCGACTCCAACATCCTTATCGACAATAGACATGAGGACATGAGAGAACGAACAAGAATTGGCGACGACCGCGGATGGCGAGTTCCGGGCGACGACATCCATCATACTAAAAAGTTCAGTCATGATTCTAGATATTATTCTTAGGATGACCCTTATTTATGTAAATAATGTAATGTATTAATTATTCAAAGATGTATACCAATTGAAATAACCCAAGAAATTAAACAAAAATGTCATAAATTTGACTTTAGGGGACATTTTAGGGTTGATAAAACTAAAATTTTGAAATCTAGATTTTATTGGCTTGCACTATTTATAGATGTTAATTATTATATAAAAACATGTGATAGATGTAAATAAGTAGGCAATATTTTGAGAAAAAATGAAATGCCCCTAAATTTTACACTTGAAGTTGAAATTTTTTATGTTTGAGGTTTAGGTTTTATGGGACCATTTATACCAACTTCTAGAAAAAATTATATTTTAATAGTTTTTTATTATGTTTCAAAATGGATTGAAGCGGTTGCTTGACCTCGATGTGATGTTAAAAGTGTTACCAAAATTTTTATGGAAAAATATTTTTACAAGATTTGGAATGCCAAGAGTAATCATTATGGATGGGGGAAGTCATTTTAAGAATAGAATAATTGAAACATTAGCTCAGAAATATGGAATCAAACATCGAATTGCTACAACTTATCACTCCCAGAATAGTGATTTAGCAGAAATATCAAATCAAGAAATTAAAAGAATATTGGAAAAAAATATAAATCCTAATTGAAGAGATTGGTCTGCTAGACTTGATTCCACATTATGGGCTGACCCAACCAGCATTTACGAAGATATTTCTGCTCTTTAATATGACCAAAATGTGACCTAAATTATATTTAACAGTTAGTGAGAAACAAATGTAATATGATTAAAGAAATATTTTTCTCACTATGGGTACTACACTATTATTCGTATCGTTTCAAGTAATATAGAGTTTTCTTTAAAACCCCAGCATTGATCCCACGAGGAAACCGAAAATAAGTAAATAATAAAATGAAATACAAGAATTTTAACTTTATGAATACTTTACTTAAGATTGTAGCAACTATCTAAAGATGAAAATTTAGTTTACTAAATTCTACTCTATGCAAGTAAAAGTAAATGTAATGACTTAGACAATATTTAAAAAAAGACTTTCTCCTTGCTAATATTTTATAATTAGTGTAGGATTTTAACTTTTTTTTAGAAACTTAAATGTTGTATTGTGACAAATAGGAGCATACCTATTTCTGTACTTTCTTTTGAATTGTGTAAAGAACATTTGGTAATCTAAAGTTGGTGCCTGCATGTATGTCTAGTAGTGTTGGGTAGGTTCTAGTCTCTCACTCCTAGATTACCCATTATACCCTCTCTATAGGACCTACTAGTGACCCTTAGTTTCAATCTCTAGACCAAATTGATAAAAGAATATAGCCTGTCACCCTAGAAACATCAATTCTACGTCCATCAAATCTTATTTCCCTATCTTTTAGCACCCCCTTTAGATGATCACAACTGCTCTTTCCAAGGTAGAATGTGATACTTAAAAGTCAAGAAATCTTAGTCCTTTCAGGTCTATAAGTTCCTCAACAGTTCCTCAACAGCTTTTAATAATACAAGTGGCCAATTTGTAAAGTAAATGAACGACCGATGAAAATATCATCACAATTTTTAGGAATAAAAGAAGTTCTAAACAAAATCAAATTCTCTTACTTAATTACTTCTTGTTGTAAGGAGAAAGAAAAGAAAAATTCTCACAAAACTTGTGGATAACAAAATAAAATATATTTCTAAAACTTCAATCTAAAGTACAAAACTTAAGGACAAAGATACAAATACTTATCTGGAATATTCCCCCAAGCACTCCTTTGAAGTTCTCTGACTTCTCCAACTCCAACAACACTTACAAGACTCACAAACTCTAGAAATAACAAAGACTCACAATGAAAACTTCTCACACACTTAACACACTCACACAATATGAGACTCTAAATATCTGACCCCTAGCCTCTTGGAATTAATCTATATTTATAGAGCTTCAAAATTTGGCCTCATTCAATGAATCTTCTAGAAAATAACCACGGTGTCGAGCCACCCAACTGTCGTGCATAGGCACCAACAAATTTTTGCTTCTGGCGCCTAGACGCTAATTTGGGTGGTTTGACACTTCTCTTCAATTTAGCCCATTTAGCTTCTTTTTGATGTATTTTTGCTCCTTTTTACTATTAAATACTTTTTCTTTCACTTATAACAGACAACATAAAAATACCCCTCATTAAAGCATAATTAAAAAATTGAGCATAAATGTACATAAAAAAGGTAAATTTAAGATGGATCAATTACCCAAAGTTTAATCGTTACTTGTCCTCAAGTAAGCTTTGTTGCTATATATAAAAAGTATGACTTATGGAAGTGAGTTTTACTTGAAGATTTCTATAGCTTTTGTTTTATAATTGCAATCTTGAAACTTTAGAAAATTTTTTAATAACAAAGGTTAAAAGTAGAATGTAAAAATATTTAGTAGTTGATGGGCCCCTAGTGTGTGTTGTTTCTCTGCATGTTTTATGTCAATTTAAATTCACAGTAGTAGTGTTAAAAACTTAAACTATCCCATAATTATGTAGTAATTTAGCTTCCAAAATATGACAAAAACTTGACTCAATATATATTAAGTACTTAATGTGCAAAATTGAAATGTTAACTAAAATATATAACATAGTTCACACACTAGTGGTTCAATGCAAGTGCACATCTCGCTTCAAGTACTATAGGACTTTCTTTAAAAACCCCAGTATCGATCCCACAGAGAAGTGCAATAAGAAATCCCTTAGGCTAATTCTAGTATACTATTATCAAGTCTTAGATTGGAAGATGGACATTCTTATGATAATAAGATAAACCACATTATTCAAACTATAAAAACTAAAGTAAGAAAGAAAAGTAAAAATGGGTTTAATGAATGCTAACATAAATGTGACTAAAAGAACTACATTTACTAAACTAATTTCTAAACATCAAAGTTAAATTTACTATGACTAGACAAAGTTTTGTGACTAAGAGTTCAAATTTAAGAAAGCATCCTTCCTCTTTACAATGAGTATATAGATTGTGAAGAAAGAAAAATCATTTAAAAATATATAAAAATTGTTTTGTGCCAAATAGGAGCAATCCTATTCTTTACCCTCTTCCAAGTGCAAAAAAACATTGACTAATCCAGAGTTTGGTCACTAATTCTTTGGTTAGGCTGGGAGGATACCGATTGCCACTCTAGAGCTCCCACTACTCCCTCGCTTGAGGGCTAACAATCTCACATTAGTTTTCAATCAACTGGACCAAATTGGAGATTTTAGTCAGTAACCTTAAAATCTCCAATTCTGTATCCAACAAAGTATATTTCCCTATTTATTTTCACTTAACCTCATGGATGAAATCCTCTCCCATGGAATCGAATGTGACTCTCACAATATTGTAAAAATTATAGCCCTTTTGGATCATATGTTTATCAACACATTTTAATATTTCAATTGGCCAAATCAAAAAGTAAATGAAGATCAGAGTTTGAATCATCACAAATTATTGACATTTAAAACCATATAAAATAAAACCAAATCTCATTTAAACCAAATCTCATTTTAGGGAGAAGGATAAAGAGGACTACTCAAAATTCATGAGAAAGATACGACAAAACACATATTTTACATGTAAAAGCAAGTTTACAAAATAAAGAAATTAAAGAACAGAACTTATCTCACAATCCTTCCCAAGCAAATCCCTAGAAGTTCTCTTCAAGCACTTTCCTTCTTTACAAGCACTCTCAATTCTCTCTCAGAATTGTAATGAAGAATAAATATCTCACATTCTCTCTCCTCTTACAATTGTTGAAGAAAATCTCCAAGCCCTTTACTTTTTCACTCTTAGCTTTTTCATTAATCATCTCTTCTCACACTTTTTTTTTCTCCTTTTATGCCACACACACACACACAATTTTTTTGCTAGGCTTCCCTCTATTTTATTATAGGTTGCCTCCCTCCAAAAAAAATTCAAAATTCTTCCAATATTCTATCCAAAATTCAACTCTTTTGAATTCAAAAGACATGTTTATTGATCCAAGAGACATATCCTTTTATTAGAGAATCTTCCAAAGTCTCTTGATTTGAATCACTTCATGGGGTGTTTAGAACAAGTTTCCCCTTCAAAATTTATGCAAAATTTGTCCTGAACTATCTTAATCTACAAAAAGTTGTCTCTGGCAATTTTGGCGCCAGTTCTGGCACTTCAGGCTCCAGTTCTAGCTCTTTAAACGCCAGCTCTCTGGATTTTGGCGCATCAAGCACCACTTTGCATCAACTCCATCATTTTGGTTCCTTTAGCTCTATTTCAGCTGTGTTTTACCCCATTTCAGTTGTGTCTCGCTCCTAACAGATATACCTGCAAAATAGGCATGAAAATAACCTTTCTTTAAAGTGTAATTTCATTTCAAAACATGTGAGAAATGTAAATTCGATTAAGCATAGAAAGACATATCAAAATGTGTAAAGTTAAAATTTTCTTTCTTGCTCATTTTTACTCTAACTATCACCATTTTGGCTTCATTTTCTCCAAAAGTTCATTTCTTATACCTGAAACCAAAATACCTGAAACCAAAAATATGCGAAATACCTCCTTTTAAAGTGTAATATCATTAAAAATCATTAAAATTGACATAAAAAATATGTAAAAAAGTAAGTAATTGATCTGACTTTTTATTGCGATAGATTGTATAAAATTTAATTAAATATAATCAATTAATATTCGGATTCTAAGCAAGTATACGTATCGTTATCCAGTAATAATGGACTTTCTATTTAAGCCCCAAATATCGATCCTACGGGGAAGGTTTAAATTGAAAATAATAAATTTGCTAGGAAATTCACAGAAAGTCAATTAAAATCACTGTGACTAATTTCAATTGCTGAGATGTAATCAAAATTAAATTTCTAAACTATTATCAAATCAAATAGGCAAAATTTAAAACAGTAAATACTAATCTATTAACTATGTTTACGCAACGGAGATTCTTATTTGAAAAAGCATCCTTCCCACTACAATGAGGCTATGGTAAAATGAGATGAGATAAATGTTCATAATATGTATTGTGCCAAATGGGAGCAACTTTAATTCTCTATCCTGATACAGTGCATAGAAAATCATTCGCTAATCTCAGTGTTTAGCCCCTAAATTCGTGGCTAGGCTAGGATGATACCAACCTCCACTCAAGAGCTCCCACTTTTAGGGATTTTAGTCTATCACCCTAAAATCTCCAATTCAACACCCAACAATGTATATTTCCCTATTTATTTGCACTTAGATCCATGAACAAAATACTCCTTCATGGAATCAAATGTGATCCTCGCTCTATTGTAGAACTCAAACTCCATTTCTCGGATCAGATGTTTCACAACACATTTTAACAATTCAATTAGTCAGATCAAAAAGTAAATTAAATTCAGAGTTGAAAAATCATCACAGTTTATTTTACAATTTATTATTGGCACATTCATATTATCTCTTCATTTCACTATATCTCAGAGTAGGGAGAAAGATAGAGGGAACTACTTAAACTTCATGAGTATGAGTTGTGTTGCAACAATGATAAACAAATAATACTTATCTAAAATCTCTTTCTCAAAGCAAATCTTTTGTAACTTTTCCTTAGAAACGCAGGAAGAAGATATCTCTCACTTTTCTCCTTCTCCAACACTCTTACAGAAAGTTTCACACGAAATCTCACCACAAAAACTCTAAACTATGAAAGAAAAATCACTAATTGACTCCAATATGGAAGTGGAATGGAATGATGTGGTGCTAAAAATGAAAGTAGAGGAGTGAAAAATGTAGAAGAGTGCTTTTTCTGATGAAATTCGGCCCCAAATAGAGCTCTAGGTTGGTTCTCCCAGAGGTGCCTCCAAAAACTCTTCAAAAAATTGTTCAAATACATCGAACCTTCTAAAAATGGGGTCTACAATACCTTTGGCGCCATCGGTGCTGGTCTGGCACTGTCGACGCTGGTCTGGCACCATCAATGCTGAGTAAAATCTCCGCGTTAATTTGTTCTGCGCCGTCGGTGCTGCCGGCGCTGTGCATTTTTTAGTAATGTCATTTTGACTCTAAATTTCATCATTTTTGCTTTTTTTTTTTTGCTTCAAGCCCTAAAAATCAACAAATTGCAAGAAAGCATCAAAATACCTTCCATTAAAGTTCAATATCATAAAAAATAGCTATAAAATATGGGTCTAAAAATGCATATATTTTTTTGTGTTTCAAAATCCCCCAAACTTACATGTTACTTGTCCTCAAGTAACTCCTTTATTACATAAAAAAATATGACTTATGATAAAGACCTTAACTATTAGACTTCCATATTTTAGTTTTCCAAATATATTAATATTACTTAAGAAAAATTCAGAAAAAGTCAAAACAACTCTAGTTAATACTAAAGGTGTAAAGATATTTAATAATGAAGTGTAAGGTTTCTGATCCTCTATTTCATTCAATAAAAATTGCAATTTGTTATATTAAAGTCATTTAGCAAATTCATATGAAAAAGAACTTTATAAAACTTTATTAATAATTAAGTTAACATTCAAATAAAAAGTTTAAAAAATGTGTTCAAGTCTTTTCCTTAAGTTGATTCAAGTTCAAGCCAATTTTTAATTAGGCATCTCCTCAAGCTTCTCCACACACATATATATATATATATATTGGCAC
>NW_018251730.1:477299-478558 GCF_001263595.1 Phalaenopsis equestris | reverse complement strand
AGAATCTGTTTCAATGAACAAAGGACCCATATTACAGTAAGAAGCAATCCTGATGGCCCAGTAGATAGCTATGAATTCAGCCTCCAGAGCATCCTTTGCCACAGCAGGAGCTGTGAAATAAATGATAGGAGAACCATGAGAGTTCCTGAAGATTCCCCCAATACCAGCACACCCCTTTAAGAAGCTGCCATTAGTGTTAACTTTCAACCAACTAGTGGGGGGGGACTCGAAAAAATTAGTTTGAAAGCTTGAAGAGGGGGAGTGTTGTTTCTTGGAGTCCAGTGCTTTATAATATTAGGGAAGTGATGAAACTTGATCAATTTTTGAATGTAAGAGATACAATTCATAGTTACAGATGTGGGCCCTGACATCTTCTCATCAAATTTGCTTTGGTTTTTGTACATCCATATGAACTATGCCACAATACATGGTATCACCCAAAGGTTGTTGTTATGCCAATCATCCCAGCTAGAGGATAATTTAATCCAGCTTACATTCTGACTATTGATAATTAAGAGCTTGATTAAGCCAGACCAAATTTCTTGAGAGAGGGCACATGAGAAAAATAGGTGATCCAAGGTTTCTTCAGCAGCACAGCAAAGTGGGTAGATTGAAGGCCCTCTCAGCCCTTTCATCTTTAGAATATCATCAGCAGGCAGTAGGGAATGCCAGAGTCTCCAACAGAAGAAGGACATAGAGGGAGTTATGAATTTACGCCAAATGACTTTACCCCGAGTCTTCTGGTTTTAATTAAAGAAATGCTGGTAAAAGTAGGTTGAGAATTTCTGGGAGTAAGCCTGGTTAGTGGTTATTTTGTCTTTGGGAATGGAAGAGATAGGATTCTCCTTAACCCACCTCACATGTTCACTGGATAGAATAGTGTTTAGCAGCGAATAGCGTTTAGCAGCCTGCAGTTCCATTGATTTTCAGACCAAAAATCCCTAACAAGACACTGGGTGTTGGGATTGGTGGAGGCATTCAAGTTTCTCTCCATTACTGACCCAGTTGTCTAACCAAAAGTTGATATGCCCATCTCCTAGCTCCCAAAGGAAGAGTTCCTCAGCTTTATTTCTGATTTTCAACAGATTTGTCCATAGTTTGGAATCCTGTATCCTCCTTGATACCCAAGGGGGATGTAAAGATCTGCAATATTTCCCTTTTAGAAATCTGGCCCAAAGGCTATCTTGGGACCTGAATCTGATCCATAATTTTCAAAGATTTATGAAACCTAGGTGTTGGAAGTCTTTAAAGCCCAGCCC
>NW_018251730.1:474936-477173 GCF_001263595.1 Phalaenopsis equestris | reverse complement strand
GGAGGTTGGCATAGCAGAAGCCAGTGTATTCATAAATCCAGTGCTTGAGCTGAGGTGTGGAGTTTTTATTGATAATAAATTGACATTTTTTTGTGTTGAGTGCCATACCTGAGGTATGCTGAAAGTGGAGAAGGCAATTGTATATCCTCCTAAAGGAATTCTTGGCAGCATTGGAGAAAATAATAATGTCATCAGCATAAGCCAAATGGCTTATAAGGATATTAGATCTGTGATGGAAAGCCAAATGAGGTGAATTAGAAACCAGCCTATTAAATTGTCTTGAAAGATAGTCCAAAGCAAGTATAAAAATGGTTGGAGACAAGGAGTCTCCCTGTTTGATCCCCTGGTAGCATTGAAGAAGCCATGACACTTGCCATTGATAAGAACTAAATTTGCATTACATTTAAGCCATATGTGTATCAAATTAATAAAGTCTTCATTGAAGCCTCTAGCAGAAAGAGTGTCAAGGATGAAATCCCAATTAATGGTATCATAGGCTTTGCTTATATCCAATTTGAAAATGACATTTCCTCCTCTACAATTACTGTCAAGATCTAGCAGGAGTTCCTGTGCAAGAAGGATGTTGTCAGTAATATTCCTCCCTTTAATAAAAGCCACTTGGTTGTCACTAATGAGATGTTGAAGGTGGGGTTGCAGCCTAAACACAATGATCTTGCTGATTATTTTAGAGATCACATTTGTTAGGCTGATTGGCCTGTAATCCCCCCAAGTTTTCCTATTTTGGTTCTTAGGTATCAGAGTGATGGTGGAGGCACTTAAATATTTAGAGGGGTCCAAACCAAGAAAGTAGTTTTGGACAGCAAGTATAATATCTTGTTTAGTCTTATCCCATGAGGCTTTATAAAAGGTAGATGTGTAGCCATCAGGTCCAGCAGTTTTGAGGCCATCAATAGAATCTAAGGCTTGTTTAATCTCATCTTCCAAAGGGCTACTATTGAGATTTAAATTTGAACATAATGCTGACAGCTAGAGAACATCTCAGTTTCAATAGGATTTCTGAAATCCAGATGATTGGTGAACAACTTATGGAAATGTTGGACTGCATCATCAGCAATTTCATCAACATTGATTAACTTCCTGCCATTGAGGTTGTTGATGTTTAAAATCATGTTACACTTCCTTCTATGGTTGATACAAGCATGATAATATCTAGTGTTTCTATCCCCATCAGTAAATTTAGTGACAACAGCTTTCTGTTGTAAGAAACATTCATGGTATCTGATTTGTACAAGCAGTCTCTCATTGGCATGATGAACTTCATATTCAGAGTTCCTCCCCATTAGTAGGCCTTCCTCCAAGTTTTGAAATTCATTTTGGATGGCCTCCAACTGTTCATTCACATTACCAAATATTTCCCAATTTCATTTTTTCAGATGAGAGGCTAAGTTCTTCTGATTAAGCCATAATCTGATCCAAGGGTCAACATGCAAGTTGGAATTCCAGCTATTTTCCACTACCTTATTGAAGTCAGGATGAAGAGTCCACATATTCTGAAATCTGAAAGGTGTATGTGTTTGTCTAGCAGTATTCTAAATGGAACAAATGAGAGGTCTGTGATCAGATCCAGCCATTGCAAGGTGAGTGACAGTGGAGAAAGGGAAGGTTTGAAACCAAAAAGAGTTGCCCAGCAGTCTATCCAATCTTTCCCATAAAGTGCCTCTTCTCCAAGTGAACTTAGGACCTTGAAATCCTAGATCATAAAGACCAGCATCACTGATGAAATTATTGAATTTGGATATTGGAGAGAGTAAAGGGGCTTTACCCCCTCTTTCTTCAGATGGAGAGGTGATACAATTGAAGTCACTCCCCAAAATCCAGAAAGAGTTAATATTTTTCCCCAAAGTCATTAGCTCATGCCACAATTCGTGCTGGTATCTGGGAAGGCTGCTAGCATAAATGAAAGATGGAAATCCCACCTGTGCTCCAATAGAAAATTGAACATGGAGAAACTGATGATGGTTAACAAGTAAACTGCACTTTATTTCAGGTCTGACAAATAGCCAGATTTTATTAGTGGAATTAGCATAAAAAGTAAACTTGGAAAACTTGTTGATGATGTTATGAGGATATTTGGTGACCATAGGTTCAAGAATTGCAAAGCACCAAATCTTGTGAAGTTTGATGAGATGTCTTAATCTCAAAAGAGAAGAGGGGTGAGCCACTCCTCTAATGTTCCAACACAATATATTAATCATGGGAGCCTTAGCATTCCAAAA
>NW_018251730.1:472766-473623 GCF_001263595.1 Phalaenopsis equestris | reverse complement strand
CCAACAATCCCTGCATAAGTAGCCTTAGTCCAACTGGAATCAGTGTGAACATCAATGGGAGTGGCCATGACCCCAGCCACAAGGAGAAAAACCAGAAACTTTTTAGTAAAGAAGCAGAGAATAGGACAGAAAGCAGGAGGCCAACATAAAAACCAAAAAAAACAGGAGGCCTCCAAAGGTGTTGGGGGAGGGGTGATAATTCTAACTTCATTAAGTTCTACCCTCACCACACAACCTGAAGAAGATTCCAGGTTTTTGTGGGGTTCAGATAGTTTCCCTAATGGATCATCAGGGGGAAAGAAGTAGGGGGAATAGTGTTCCTATCAGAAGGAGTTTTACTATTTTGCCCAGTCTCCCTGTGATTAACAGTGGTGGTAAGATTGTATTGTCCCTGATTAGAAACCTGACTAGCTACCCTTGGATTCATAGATAGTTTTTTTGTAGGATGGTGGAGCCTGTAGCACTTCTCACCAGTGTGACCAAACATTCTACAATGTTTGCAGTAATAAGGCTTTTATTCAACAGTTATATCTTGCCAAAACCCCTCTTCATCAGAACCAATCCATATCCTTTTTATCTCAGGGAGAGTAATGTCTCTTTCCACCTGAATTCTAGCAAGAGCAGGTCTTGCCTTGTTGAAAGTAGGAGCATCAACCTTAAGGGGAGTACCAAGTGCTCTCCCTATGTTAAAAAGTGCATTAAGCTTGAAGTAAGGTAATGGAAGGCCAGGTAGCTTAAACCAAATTGGGACCATCGGAGGCTCCTTAGTTGGATCAAAGTCTCTAGTCCATTTCTGGATTTTCATTGTAACTCCTGATATGGAAACAACTTGTTTAGCAAATAGTCTAGCATAATCT
>NW_018251730.1:469240-471862 GCF_001263595.1 Phalaenopsis equestris | reverse complement strand
ATAAAAGGAAATCTAGTGGGGGAGGAATCCTTCTGCTCACTAAAGGTTCTTCAGTAGAGAGACCCCTTCTAGCCAGCCTATTGGAGGGTCTATTTCCATCTCTGTGGATGTGGGAGAACTTGATATAGCAATTCTTAAGCAATTGATGAATTCCAGAAATCCAGCTGATTAAATTCCATGGGGTATCATAAGAACCATGGATAATGTTAATAAGCTGCAAGGAGTCAGATTCAACCCATAACTGGTTAAAATGGCAAGATCTGGCTAAATTGATGGCCCAAAAGACAGCTTGATATTCTGCTTCAAGGGCGTCTAAAGATTTAACAAAAGATTGAAAAAACAAGATACATCTCCCCTCATGATTCTTGAAGACACCACCAATACCAACAGACTGAGATTTATAGCTACCATCAGTGTTAACTTTGGTCCATCCAAGCTTAGGGAGAGTCCAGCAAATTTTCAAGATTTTGGCATTGTGAGGCTTGAGAGATGGGCTCAGCTCCAACACAGCTTCAAACTTTTTAAATTTAATCAATTTTTGTATAAAAGCAATACAATTTAGACCTACCTTTATAGGATCTAAATGGGAGTTGTCATGCTTTAACTGGTTTCTAGCCATCCAAACAAACCAAGCCACAATACTGGGGATGTCCTGAAGATTGAATCCCCTCCAAACAAACCAGCAATTATAAAAAATCTCCCATGTTAGATTCATAGTTGGGGTCTTGAGTTTACTATTCAGAAAAGACCAAACATCCTATAGCCATGGGCATGCAAGGAAAATATGGATAATAGTTTCCTCATGGGACAGGTAAAAAATACATCTAGAGGGACCCCTCAGACCCTTCAATTTCAATATATCATCAGTGGGAATCAATTTTAAGAATAGTCTCCATATGAAGAAAGACATGGATGGAGTGAGGAATTTGTTCCAGATTGTATGGCCCCAATGCACCACCAGTTGGGGAGGCTGAGAGGTGATTAAGTTCTTTTTTATAGCAATTCTATCTCTTACTCCAGGGTTTACAGAAAGTTTCTAAATATTGGATATTTGAGAAGGGCTGCAGAAAGGAAGAATTGGAGTAAGATTCCACTTATCATGTTCCGAGATGTCCTTCACAAGCAATGGAGAGACTGGGGCATTATGATCCTGAAGAAGGTAGCCTTCCAAAGACCAATTATCCCACCAAAGGTTTACCAAGCCCTCACCAATCTCCCAGATATACATTTGTTCAGCATCCTTCCTAATCTGTAACATCCTTTTCCAGATGGGGGAATCCCTTAAACCCACAGAAAGTTGGGTGGGGTGCTGATGCTTGCAATATTTGCCCCAAAGGAATTTAGCCCAAAGGGAGGACTGAGATCTAAATTTGAACCAGAGTTTGCAGAAGTTAGTGTGCATAAGTTGGGGGAAGGACTTGAAGCCTAACCCACCCTCCTCAAAGGGTTTACACACCTTAGCCCAAGTTGTCCAGTGTTTTTGCTTCCTTTGGCCAGCCCATAGAAATCTATTGAAGATCCCTTCTAATAATCTCTGAGAAGACTTTTTCAAGATGTTCATTTACAGTAGATAGGATGGAAAAACATATAGAACACTTTTTAGGAGTGTGATCCTACCCCCATTGGATAAAAAAGAATTCTCCCATGCTTGTAATTTTCATTGAACCTTATCAATTATGTGATCAAATTGAATGTTTTTAGCTCTTCCTTTGATAAGAAATGCCCCCAGATATTTCATAGGAAGGTGGCTGTTTGTGAAGCCACTGAAATCAGAAACCCAGGTCTTTAAACCACTTTTTCATTGTTTACTGAAAATGGAGATGCACTTCTGCTTATTTAGTTTCATACCAGAGGCCTCCTGAAAACTCTCCAAGATTTGCATGAATAATTTAATAGCAGATTTGGAAGCTTTTGAAAAAATGATGATGTCATCAGCCATAAAGATAATGATGTCATCAGCAAAATCCAAGTGATTGATTAAGGTGGAAGATCTGTGGCTATAAAGGGAGTGGGGTTTCCTAGATGCCAACTCATTCAAGCTTCTGGATAAGTAGTCAAAAACTAAGATAAAAATGATAGGGGAATGGGAGTCTCCTTGTTTTATACCTCTAGAAGCACTGAAAAAACCATGGGAGGATCCATTGATGAAGATAGAATGGAAGTTATTGGTCAGCCATCTGTTGATTAAAGAGACAAAGGAGGGGGAGAAGCCTCTAGCAGTAAGAACCTGTTCAATGAACTTCCAGCTGATAGTATCATAAGACTTTTTGATATCCAATTTGAAAATTAAGTTGCATCCTCTAGTGATTTTGTCCAAGTCCCGTACCAACTCTTAGGCCAAAATCACATTATCAACAATACTTCTATCCTTGATGAAGGCTGACTGATTTCTGTAGATGAGCTGATTTAGGTGAGGTTGTAATCTTTGAACCAATACTTTGCTGATTATCTTAGATATAACAGAAGTGAGACTAATGGGTCTGAAATCTTCCCATTTCTGAGGAGTTTTTTCCTTGGGAAACCAGGTAATGGTAGATGAAGAAAAGTATTTAGGGAGGTCAACCCCCCAGAAAAAACTTTGGACAGTATATATATATATATATATATATATATATATTCTTT
>NW_018251730.1:467988-468802 GCF_001263595.1 Phalaenopsis equestris | reverse complement strand
CCAAACTTAAATTTTTAAAAGATTTTTACATGAAGAGCTTTAAAAATGCAGGGTAAAAGAAAGCATTAAATACATAAAAAATTTATACCTATTGGAGATTTTGATTTTTGAACATAAATTTTTAAAATACTGCAGGTGCTAAAATGAAAACTACAAGGCTAAAAACATTAAATTGCACATAATACATATAAAATTTACTGAGAAAAAGCTAATCACAAAACATAACAAAGTGCTGAAAATAACAACAGAACTAAACTAAATTCTAAAAATGAAAACAGTCTTCCACATTACAGTTTCACATAACATAACAAACAAAGTCTAAACATCATCATAACACAAATAATACAATCACACAGTACAAACACAAACAAACAAACAAAAAAATCACTAGTCAATATCATCTTCATCTTCATCTACATCAAACTTCTGCTGCTGATATGGAGTAAACACAGGGTGAACAGGGAAATGAGCTAAATGTTCTCCCCTCAAGTATCTAACTAAATTATCATCATAAACAGGTTCATACTCAAATTTTTGCCTCAAATCATCAGTGTGAGCATTTCTGGCTTCCATATTATGCATCTTATAATCCATCCTCAAAATATCTCTCTGTTGCATCATCATCTAATCCAAAAGTTCTCTGTTGCCGGGGTCACTAGAAGTAGGTCCGTCAGAGGTAGAAGGAATATCCCTAGAAGTAGAAGGAATATCTCTAGCCTTACTGCCAGTTCTCCAGTCAACATGAGATTCATATGTCTTGATGTTTATAGGCCCAATAGGTCTCTAAGGCTCAATTCTCTCCTCATTAGGTCTC
>NW_018251730.1:462795-467936 GCF_001263595.1 Phalaenopsis equestris | reverse complement strand
CCTGCTCACAAAGTGTGTAAATAAGAGCCCAATCCACCAGCACACCAGCAGTCTCTCCTAGAGCAATAGATTGAGTGTTCATATAAATAATATAGCCCACATTTATGTCCATAACTTGCTGAATACAGTAGTTCAGAATGGCTCTATCTTTGGTCACCTCATTATGATTGTTCGTCGGAATCATTCTTCCAGAAATAAAATAATGTCAGGCCTTAGACACTTCATTTAAATTAGTATGAGGAAAGTTAACTTTAACTTCATTTTTCATTTTCCAAGCCCCTTTCTCACTAGTCAGAAAGAAAACAACGTCATTTAAAGCTTGATCTATAACAGAAAAAGAATGACACTGGCAACTATACACATCTTCTGCAGAATATAACTCTTTTTTTAGAGTAAATTCTACCCTTTTTTCACGAACAAATACATAATCAACAGAAGCTTCAGGAAGGTTGGCATAAAAATCCATTATAATCCCAGCTATTGCATCGACAGTAAAATAGCAGAAGTTTTCCCATTGCCGAGAAATAATTAAACGTTCAACTTCTCCTCCTATATTTTTAAAACTTCAGTCCTGAATTACTTTCTTATTTTCAAAAATGCTATGGAATTGAGCATTGGCCCTAAAGCTAATAAATTTTTGTTCGTCATATTCTACTTTCCTTTTGCTCGATCTAGGTGCCATAGGAAATCTAGAAAATTTTAAAAAATTTGAGTAAATTTTAAAATTCCAAAAATCAAAATGTAAAACATTTTAAAGTTAAAATCACTATATAAGATTTCATCACTAAAGGATTTTCTAAAAAATTTCTCAAATTTTTTTTTCATATTTTCATATCCATGCAATGTGAGATAAATCCTTGGTGAAAATAAAAAAATTTTGGTTTAATGTGTAGCTCTTACCTAGAGAAGATGAAATCCAAAGTCTTTTAGCCTCTAAATCAACTCAAATCCGACCACAATCAAGCCCTAGCCTCCCAAACCAAAGGTTGAAGATGACTTAAGCGTAAAAATGGTGGCCACAGTAAATATTGTGAATTTTAGGGGTTAAAATCTGTTGTCGGGTCGAGGGCTTCGTCGGCGCCGATTCCAGCGCTTTCGGGGCTGAAAGCCCGAAAATTTCATATTTTGATTTTTTTTAATTTTCAATTTCCTATCGACTTACTCCAAAATTTTATTATTTTAAACACAATTTTTTTTCTTCTAATAATAATTCACAAAACAAAACATTTCACCAACACGATTTTTCAAAGACAACAACAAACTAACTTTTACATACGAAAGTACACTTTTTACAAACACAATTTTTTATTACACATTCACACATGTTAAACAAACTAATTATAAATCAGCATCGAAATCAAGTCACAATACTAAATGCTGTCACAAAACTATACACACAATCAAAGTTCATAATTCTAAAGCAAAAAAAAAAACAAGCCAAACCAAATTAAATCCACACAATTACACTAAATATATATAATGTTCTAAAATAGATAGAGAATTTAAAGTCTTCAATTATTACGCCTCTTCTTTAGTTCTCTCTCCTCCTTTGATATCTCCCATAGATTGGTAATGATATATAAGTTGTAGAAGGATCGGTACGGGAATTGATCTTTCAAATTTTCTTTGATCCACCCATTTTCTTTAAACATCTGAACTAATCCTGCTTCAAAAGTTCCAGTGTGATCACAATTTTCTTTCATTCTCCAATCTAGGTGATCAAAAATGTATTTAAGATCTTCTACTGCATTTGTAATACTATGAAGTTCCCTTTCAATTTTCTTCATTTTTTTTTCCAAAGCAAGCGAACTTCCAACTGTTGGTGGTATTAATGAAGTTGAAGCATGTGAAGATTGATCTATGATGGCTTCTAATACTTCATTTCCATTTCCATAATAATTCTCATCTGTACGATTCATGGGCTCCCAAGGATTCATGGGCTCCCAAGGTAATAAAGTCTTTTCCCAACTTTCATATGGAACTTGGGCTTGACTGCAAATCAAAAAGATGGTAGATGGATGCCCAAGTCCATAAATTTGTCCATTAGTAAGGATACCCATAATATATTTAAATATAATAGACCCTATATCAATGGGTTTTTCCATTTGAATGCAGTAATTTAAAATAGCACATTCTTTGGCGACTGTACTAATTTTCATAGTAGGGAGTAATTTTGCAGCAATAAAGAAATGCCATTGCTTCAAAATTGGATTAAGTAATGAAGTGGAGAAACTAACATATCCTTCATCTCATATCTCTCACATATCACTTTCATCCGTCAGAAGATTATACACCTCTTGCATCAAATCTCGTGTAGGAAAGAAATTTGTATAATGACAGATTGGAATGTTGTCTATCATGTACAATTCATTAGTCCTTGAGAAGTAAATGGTACAGCCTTACCTCGTACGAAGACAACACCTTGAGTAATTCCATGTAAGTTTGCATAAAAATCTTTAACCACAGGTACGACAACCACAGACGTAGTGTAACACAAAACTTCCCAACGCCTTTGCAGAATGATTTTATCAATCAGACCAGTAAGATTGATCACTCCATAATTAAAAAATCCTCTTTCCTTGATCAATCTCCTCTTCATAATAACTTTATCATATAATCCCTGCACATTGAAACTAATAAAAATTTTTTGTTGAAAACTCTATTCCTCAAAGTTTTTCTGGAATTGGAAGCCATGGAATCCGAAAATAGGAAGTTACTAGGCGTCCAAGGATGTTTCTAGGCCTTTTTAAACTCGTTTATATGGTTATTATGAAGTGAAATCATGCCAAAACCCGCCAAAAGTTGTCTAAAACCATCCAACCACACTCCGCGCCGTCAGTGCTCCTGATTGGCGTTATCTGCGCTGATGTCCGTTATGTAGGGAGTCGTCGAAGCCCATTCTGACGCCGGCCAAAATTGCAATTTTTATTTTTTTTATTCAATTTGATTCTAAATTTTCCTCCAGTACCAATATTTTACTTAATTTATAATAAATGCAATTGTGTAAGATTATTATCTACTAATATATAAGACACTTAACAAACTAAATAGTAATACATAGCAATATAAGTATGGGTTGCCTCCCACGAAGCGCTTGGTTTAACGTTGTCAGCCTGACATACAATTTGTTTAGTTGGGTTAACTTAACATTAAAATATCTTTAAATTGAGGTATGTACCATTCATAATAATATTTCAAACAATGTCCATTAACTTTAAATATCTTTCCCGTGTTAGGATCTTTAATAACAACAGTTCCATAATGATAGACTTTAACCACTTTAAATGGTCCTAACCATCTGAATTTTAGTTTTCCTAGGAACAATCTCAATCTTGTATTATATAGTAGAACTTCTTGTCCAGGTTCAAATTTCTTCTTAACAATCTTCCGATCTTACCATATTTTCATTTTCTCTTTATAAATTTTTGCATTATCATATGCTTCATTTCTAATCTCCTCAAGTTCATTGAGTTGCAAAAACCTTTTCTCACCAGCATCCTTTAAATTAAAATTAAATTCTTTAATAGCCCAAATTGCTTTATGTTCCAATTCTACTAGTAAATGACTTGTTTTCCAAAAATCAATCTATATGGGGACATAAAGCAGTTATGTATGCCCAAAATGCAGTATCTAGTCTAGTAGAACAATCCAATTTATAAAGATTTACAACTTTTTTCTAAAATGCGTTTAATTTCAAGATTCGATATTTCTGCTAGACCACTAGTTTGAGGATGATAAGCAGTAGAGAATCCATGCATTATATCATATTTTCTGATTAATTTTTTGATTCTCTTATTCCTGAAATGAGGTCCTCTATCAATAATGATTACTCTTGACATTCCAAATCTTGTAAAAATATTTTTAATTAAAAATTTAGAAACACTCAGAGCATCGCATCTAGGCACAACAATAGCTTTAATCAACTTAGACATATAAACAACAACAAGTAATATATATAACTTTCCAAATGAAGGCATAAATGGTCCCATAAAGTCTAATCCCCACACATCAAAAATTTCAATTTCTAATGTGTAATTTAGAGGCATTTCATCACTTTTGGAAATATATCCTACTCGTTGACATCTATCGCATGTTTTAGTATATTCATTAACATCTCTAAAAATAGTAGGCAAATAAAATCCAGCTTGCAAAATTTTATATACAGTTCTATTTATTCCAAAATGTCCTCCAAATTCAAAATCATGACACCTTTCAATTATCTGTTGAGTTGCTTCATAAGGCACACGTCTTCTAATAATTAAATCTTTACATTGTTTATATAAATATGGGTCATCCCAAATATAGTCTTTCGGATCATAGATAATTTTTTTTAATTGTAGATTCTTGATTTCAAGTGGTAGAATGTCACTTACAATATAGTTGACTATATGAGCATATCACGATACATCCATTTCATCAATAGTATACAAATGCTAATTGTTCATCAGGAAAATTTTCTCAAAATTTCATTTCCAACATTAGTTAATATTTCTATTTCTATTCTAGATAAATGATCACCTGTTTGGTTACCATTTTCCTTTCTATCTACCACGGTAAAATCAAACTCTTACAATAGAAGTATCCATCTAATTAATCTTGGTTTAACATCCTTCTTTGGCATTAAGTATTTAATAGCGGAATGATCTGTACGCACTATCCATTTAGTTCCAATTAAACAAGATATAAATTTATCAAAGTCATAAATAATAGCTAATAACTCTCTTTCAGTAGTAGTATAGTTAATTTGAGCGTTATTTAGAGTTTTACTAGCATAATATATAACTTTAAAATTTATCGTGTCTTTGTCCTAATACAACCCCAATTGCATAATCATTAGCATCACACATTATTTCAAATGGTTTCTCCCAGTCAGGTGACACTATTATAGGTGCAGTGATTAATTTTTTCTTTAATAATTCAAATGTTGTTATGCAATCCTCATTAAAATCAAATTTCATATCTTTTTCTAAAAGTTGGCATAAGGGTTTCGTTATTTTTGAAAAAAAATTTATGTAGTTCCTGTAAAAACCAGCATGTCCTAGAAAACTTCTCACCCCTTTAACATTATTAGGAGGTGGTAATTTTTCTATAACTTGGATTTTTGCAGGATCTACTTCCATGCCTTTTTCAGAAATTTTATG
>NW_018251730.1:460709-462728 GCF_001263595.1 Phalaenopsis equestris | reverse complement strand
TCCAGAACTTTTTCTAAATTATTAAGACATAACTAAAACGAAGTCCCAAATACAAAAAAAATCATCCATAAAAACTTCCATTCCACACTCTATAAAATTACTAAAAATTTACATCATGCATCTTTAAAATGTTGCACGTGCATTGCATAGTCCAAAAGACATCTTATGAAAAGCAAATGTTCCATATGAGCTTGTAAATGTTGTTTTCCCTTGATCCTTTAGAGTAATTAGAATTTGATGATATCTAGTATATCCATCTAAAAAGCAATAATATTTGTTCCTAGCCAATCTATCCAACAATTGATCTAGAAAGGGCAAAGGAAAGTGATCTTTTCTGCTGGCCATATTTAGTTTTCTATAGACGATACAAATTCTCCCACCAGTTACTTGTATTATTGGTTTTAATTCATTTTTCTCATTTTCATTTTATTGGTATTAATTCATTTTTCTCATTTTCTTCAAAAGTCACTCCTCCTTTCTTTGGAACACAGTGAATTGGGCTTACCCAAGCGCGATCTGAAATAGGATATATAATTCGAGCATCTAAGCACTTTAAAATCTTTTTTTGAACAACTTCTTTCATTATTGGGTTTAATCTTCTCTAAGGATCAGCTTTAGGTTCATATTATTTATCTAATAAAATTCTATGCATACAAATTGAAGGACTAATTCCTTTAATATCTGCTAAAGTCCATCCAAAAGCCTTTTTACACTTTTTCAACATCTCTATAAACTTTTGTCCTGAATTTCAGTTAACTCAGAAGATATAATAGTAGGCAATCTAGATGACTCTCCTAAAAATACATATTTTAAATGGGCAGGTAATATCTTCAATTCAAGTTCAGATGATTTAATATTGAAAAGAATAAGATTTTTACTATCATTTTCCAGCAAGTCTAATGCTTGAAATTTGCCCTGAATATAATCTAAATCTTCTTCTTCTACTTCATCTTAAGTATCACAAATTTCTCCTTACTTTAATCTATCTTCGAATTCATTCTTAAACTGTTCATTACTTCATTACTTAGATAATCAAATTCTTAAACTGCTCATTACTTACATAATCAGCTACTTCCATCTTAAATTTTTCATTATCTTTTTCTATTGCAGGATATTTTATAGCTTTTGCTATATTAAATTTCACTTCTTGATCATTAACTCTCATCATTAATTTTCCTTTTTGCACATCTATTATAACTCTCCCTGTTACGAGAAATGGTCTCCCTAAAATAATTGAAATCTCTTTATCTTCCTCCATTCCTCCATATCCAATACTATAGAGGAAAATAAATTTATCCACTTTTACTAGCATATCTTTTATAACTCCATAAGTTATTGATCGATTTCGATTAGCTAACTGAAGAATTACAGTAGTAGGGAAAATTTCTCCCAAATCTAAACGTTTAAAAATTGATCAAGGCATAAGATTGATAATCGCTCCTAAATCACACAAGGCTTTTCCGTAAAACTTTTCTCTAATTGCACAAGCTATAGTAAAACTACCAGAATCTTTTAATTTTTCAGGAAGCTTTTTATGAATAATAGCACTACACTCTTCACTAAGTGAAACGGTCTCATGACCTGTAAACTTCCTTTTCTTGTTTAATACATCCTCCATAAATTTAACATAACTTGGCCTTTGTTTTAAAGCTTCAACAAAAGGAATATTTATCGTTAACTTCTTAAGGATTTCCAATAATTTTGTAAATTATTTATCTTTATTCTTCTATTTCAGTCCTTGAGGAAACAGAGGTAATGATTTTTCTACAAAGCTATGTGTTTGTTCATTTTCCTATTGATCATTTTCCATTTGTTCCTTTTCTTCATCAACATTAGTTTCTCTTTGGATCCTTGTTTCAACTTCTTTTCCACTTCATAATTGAATAGCTTTAATTTGATCTTTATTTTGATCTTTTGGATTAACTTCCACAGTACTTGAAAGAATTCCAGAAGGTCTGTTACTAAGTGCAGTAACAAAATGTCCTAATTGATTTTTAATATTCCTAACAGTAGCCCCTT
>NW_018251730.1:458714-460444 GCF_001263595.1 Phalaenopsis equestris | reverse complement strand
TTGAGTATCAATAATCTGCCCTAGTGAATTATCCTCTAATACTGGGGGTACTTGAGAATAATTCATTCACATTTGATCAATCTTTTTAGAAATAATAGCAATTTGAGATGTCAAAATAGAAATTGCATCAAAATCATGAATACTAGCTACTTTCTTAGGATTTACCCTTTCAAAGGTCCATTAAAAATTATTAGTAGTCATTTCTTCAATTAAAGATTATGCTTCATCAAAAGATTTTGACATTAATGAACCGCCCACAACGTATCTATAATAGATCTCAGTGATCCTACTAATCCACTGTAAAATGTTTGAATTATTAACAAATCTGGTAAAGCATGATGTGGATATTTTTTAAGAAGATCTTTAAATTTTTCCCCAGGCTTCATATATCGGTTCCCCTTCAAATTGAAAAAAAGATGTAGTATCATTTCTAAGCTTAGCGATTTTCGAGAGTGGAAAATATTTAGCCAAGAATTTTGGTGATAGTTCTCCCCAAGTTCTAATAGATCCAGGTGCTAACGAATTTAACCAAGCCTTGGATTTATCCCTTAATGAAAAAGGAAAAAGGCTAAGCCTAACAACATCATTAGACACTCCGTCATATTTAAATGTAGCACAAATTTCAAGAAAACTAGCAAGATGTAAGTTAGGATCTTCAGTAGGTGATCCTCCAAACTGATTATTTTGTATCATTTGGATAATAGCAGGTTTAAGCTCAAATGAATTAGCAGCAACATCAGAATTTTGCATAGTCAAGTCAAGTTCAGCTGTTGTCGGATTCGCATAATCTTTTAAAGGTCTTTATCGATTTTCATTTATTGGGTTATCTACGTTATTTGCCAATTCTTGTAAAATTTTAATTTGTCTTTGTTGTTTTTAAATTTTTCTAATAGTACGTTCTAATTCTGAATCATAAGGTACTAAATTTTCAGATCCAATAATTTGCATAAACAAATAAAGCAAGCAAAGTAAAACACTCTAATAAAAATATTTCTTTTTGGATTTTTGGTTGTTAAATTTTTTTTAGTAATAAAATTTTTTTATGGTATATATATTATCTCTAAATTTCCTAATTTATCAATACTATTTAATTCAACTGTTACCTTCCCCACGCAACGGCGCCAAAAACTTGATCCCACTTTTTGTTGCGATAAATTGTGTAAAATTTAATTAAATATAATCAATTAATATTCAGATTCTATGCAAGTATATGTATCGTTATCAAGTAATAATTGACTTTCTATTTAAGCCCCAAATATCGATCCCACGGCGAAGGTTTAAATTTGAAATGATGAATTAACTAGGAAATTCACATAAAGTAAAACAAAATTACTGTCACTAATTTCAAATTCTTGAGATATTATTAGAACTAAATTATTTAACTACTAGTAAATCTGAAATGTAAAGTTTAAACAGTAACTACTAAACTATTAAACTATATTTATGTGATGAAGATTTCTTATGTGAAAAACCATCTTTCCCACTACAATGAGATTTTTGTAAAATGAGATGAGATAAATGATTTTAATATGTACTGTGTCAAACAGGAACGGTTTTAGTTCTCTACCCTGATACAGTGTTATAGAAAATCATTGGCTAATCTCAGGTTTAGTCCCAAAATCTGTGGCTAAGCTAGGAGGATACTGGCTCCCACTCCAGAGCTCCCACTTCCCTTCACCTGAAGGCTAACTCTCACTTTAGTTCTTAAACACTAAGACCGAATTAGAGAT
>NW_018251730.1:436461-458594 GCF_001263595.1 Phalaenopsis equestris | reverse complement strand
GGAGTTGAAAAATTATCACAATTTATTTTACAATTTAATATTGGCACATTCATATAATCTCTTCATTTCACCATATCTCAGAGTAGGGAGAAAGATAGAGGGAACTACTCAAACTTCATGAGAAAGAAATAGCAAAACACAAATTTCATATATAAAAGAAAGTTCATACAATACTGATAAACAAACAATACTTATTTGAAAACTCTTTCTCAAAGCAAATCCTTTGTAGCATTTTCTTAGAAACGCAGGAAGAGGATATCTCTCACTTTTCTCCTTCTCCAACACTCTTATAGAAAGTTTCACACTAAATCTCACCATAAAAACTATAAATTATGAAAGCAAAATCACTAATTGACTCCAATATGGAAGTGGAATGGAATGATGTGGTGCGAAAAATGAAAGTAGTTGAGTGAAAAACGTAGAGGAGCGCTTTTTCTGATGAAATTTGGCCACAAAGAGAGCCCAAGGTCGGTTCTCCCAGAGGTGCCTCCAAAAACTCTTCAAAAAATCGTCCAAATACATCGAACCTTCTAGAAATGGGGTTCGCACCGCCTTTGGCGCCATCGGCTCTGGTTTGGCACCGTCGGCGCTGAGTAAAAACTCTCCGCATTAATTTATTCTGCGTCATCAGTGCTGCGGGCGCTGAGTATTTCTTCAAAAACGTCATTTTGACTCCAAATTTCATCCTTTTTGCTTTCTTTTTGCTTTAAGCCCTAAAAATCAACAACCTGCAAGAAAACATCAAAATACCTTCCATTAAAGTGCAATATTATCAAAAATAGGTATAAAATATTGGTCTAAAAAATGCATATATTTTTGGTGTATCAGTAATTTTTAGGCGTGACAAAATCCCCCAAACTTAATTGTTATTTGTCCTCAAGTGACTCTTTTACTACATAAAAATATTACTTAGGATAAAGATTAACTTATAAACTTTTATACTTTAGTTTAATATTAAAATAGTATAATTTAAGAAAAATTATGAATAACTTAGATTAAAACTATATGTATAAGAATAGTTAGTAATCAAATCTAAGATTACTGAATCTCCATTCATTTTAAGAAGAATTGTAATTTGTTATATCAAGGATACTTAGAATATCCATATGAATCCATATGAAAAGATCCATATGAAAAGGAATTTCATGAAAACTTTACTATTAAGGGTGCTAATACTCAAATACAAGTTTAGAAAATGTAATAAATCCTTTTACTCAAGTTGATTAAAGTGAAGCCAAATTTTTATTAGACATCTTATGAAAATTCTCCTCACATCCCTTTTTTTTCTTTTCTTTTTTTTTATTTATTTAGGATCTTTTCAATCCTTTCTATTTTTTTCTTTTTCAAGTGAGGATTATTTTATCTGAATAGCCTTTAATAATTTTGAACTTCACTATCCTCTTCTTAAAGTTAAAATTATTTACTTTTCTTCACCTTATAAATTCATATTAGTTTTGATGATTTTTTATAAACTCTCAATATTTTCTTCTTACATGAAACTCTAAGATTATTAGTACTTCAAAAGAGTTTAACTTTAAATAGAAAAACATAGTCTTATCCTTTCATACCAAATATCTTTAACTTTAGAATTGACATTCGTTATTAAAAACTTTTACCTAAATTTACCATAATATTTACAAACATAAATATAATCATTTAAAGTTAAACTCCAATATACAAGGTCATGTTAAATTAATTTTAAAAATATAGTTAATTGAGGACAAATTAAATTTAGTTTACTTTTTTTTAAAAGAAATTTTTCTTTCCCCCAAACTTGAATTTTTAAATAATTTTCAATTAATATCATAAAATGTAGCAGGATGAAAAAGTAAAAGTTCAATCTACTAACTACTACAACAACCTATCAAATTTATATACATGCATAATCAAGATAGAATGACTGCAAGAGAAAGTAAATCTAGCCTAAAACATGCTTGTAATTATATTAAACTGAAAGGAATTATACAAACTTTAAAATTTATTTTACTTCCTACCCCAAAACTTGATTTTAAACATGTATACTATTCAATACAGAAAATATAAGCAGAAAGACAAGTAGTTTAGAAATTTTATCTATCACAAACATTCACAAGTATTCATCAGTACATAATAATATACAATGGAAAGTGTGTCTAAACTAAAACATGCTCGATAAAATGGAAAGAAAAGTCTATAAGCAGAATAGGTATTGGCATGTGTGTGTGTGTGTGTGTGTGTTCTCCAAATCTTTGTATTATTATAACACAAACACACATGATAAATGAGGTCAATTATTTATTTATCACTTTGCATCTCACTAACTTACTTTCAATTTCTAACAGAATCACTACACATATATATTGGGTACTTATAAAGAATTTTATAGATTCTAATCCCAATGATAAGATATCCCTAAAGTATTGGTTCTCGAGCACCAACCCCAGGCATCACCATATCCCTTAATTAAGCACCTCTAGCAGTTATAAGGATAGTGTAAATTTGTCCACATGTTACTCATCAAATAGGTTAGTTACTCCTACCAAATGAAACAAGGTCAAAGAAAAGAAGTAAATAAATTGAGATGGAACTCTCAATGTTAAAATTCATAATGTCTCTTGTAAAACTCAAGTTTGGTTGAGACCCGAGTCGTAGCAAACTCGTCAATCTAACTACTACAAGAGAATATATAAGTATAGCCATAATAAGAAGTTAAGGAATCAACTTCCTAATGACACATAAAAATAAAATCAAACTACTAACAATCCAAACATCCACCAATCATCAATCAAATTGATCAATCCACACTAAAGCAAACACAATACAACACTAACAATCATAACTCTCAAGCACACTAAATCAAACCACACTGATAACTATGGTTTGCCTCCCATAAAGCACTATGTTTAAAGTCCCCAGCCATAAAAATAATTTCACCTAGATCAAAATTCCATTTAAGTAATCTTCGATCAAACACCTAATATTTTTCAGATCTAGGGATTCCTTCAAAGTCCTTGAATTTAAAAATTTCTTTCAGCTCTTCCTTTTCAGATTGATTCATATCCTTGTTCCTCATATTTCATTCTAGATACAATATTCTTCTAGTGATTTTCTCAATTTTCATATTAATATCATCCTTAAATTTTATAAGAAATGGATCTTTTAAGATACTTGAAGATCTCCCAAATTTTGCATCGGATTCTTTCTAAATAATTCAAGTTCTGGATCAAATTCTTCTAGGTTACTCTTTTTTTCATTATTATCTTTTGATTCTTCCCCTCGGTACTGAGTAAATGGTAAAGGTGGTCTTTCTATATTTATCTTAGTTGAGGAAATAGGTTTTTCTAATTCCTTAGGAATTTTTTTCATTTATCTTTCAATCTCCTTATCCTCATTTCTCAACTCAAAGTTCTTTTGAAAAATATCCTCATATTCTTTTCTAAATATTAGTTCAATAATTTTAAATTGCTCATCATTCATCTCCTTAGGTTTTATCTCAAGGTCACTAGGTAAAATCTCTGGGAATAACTGTTAATTGCATCAATAATTTGCCCTAGTAGGTTTTTTATATTTTTTATTGCGACCTCTTGATTTTCTGGATCACTCTTCATTTGAATCACAAACTCTTCTAAAATTAATTCCTTCTCCTCATCCTCTGGGTTCCAGTTAAAATTAGGAGAAAAAGAAAGTTCATTATTATAATAGCCATAATTATTTCAAGTACATGTCTGATTAAATTAATTATCTTGACAAAATTAGTTTTCTCCTCCAAAATTATTATTTCTGTTAAAATTCAAATGATTTTCTCAATCTGGATTGTAATAATCAAAATAAGAATCATGTATCTCATGGCCAGTTTCATTCCATTATCCAAATGAATTTTTCTCAATAATTAGGGTTCCTTGAGGATGTCTTTCTATGTATTGATCTAACTTCCTCTCAATATATGAAATTAAAATTGTAAGCATATCTTCTTGAAAAATTGTCACTCTCTTGAGTTTTACTCTTTCAAAATATGAAAATTCATTGTATCTCTTGGGGTTTACTCTTTCAATGCTACTAGAATTATTATCCAAATCTGAATTTTCATTATATCATTGATCCACCATTTCTACATTAAATTCATAGTCTTTTCAAATCTCTCCAAAAGTTCTCTCCAAATTTGACTTGTAAAATTCAAGGTCTGCAGTTCCTGAACTACGCATAAAAATCTAAAGACTTAACTATTAGGAGAGATATCAAAATTATTGTTGGTATTTTTTATTTTTTTTAAAATAAACACATAATAATTAAGCACAATATATAATAATACTTGAAATTCCAAATCTAAGTCTTATTGGTATAACTAAAATTCTCCTAAAGTTCTCACCAAAGTTTCTCCGACAACGGTGACAAAAACTTGATACGCCCCCAGTTTGTGTCATTTTTCTACGTGTTTTATGTCAATTTAAATCTCCAATAATAGTGCCAAAAATTGACCAGTCCTGAAATTACACAGTAATTTAGCTTCCAAAATATGGCAAAAAATTGACTTAATCTATATTAAGTATTTAATGTGAAAAATAAAAATGTTATATAAAATTTATAAAATAGTTCACACACTAGTGGTTCTATGCAAGTACACGTATCACTTCAAATAATATAGGGCTTTCTTTAAAAACCCCGGTATCAATCCCACAGAGAAGCGCGGTAAGAGATCCCTTAGGCTAATTCTAGTCTACTACTATCAAGTTTTAGTTTGGAAGATGAAAATTCTTATGATAATAATATAAATTATAATATTCAAATTATAAAAATTAAAGTAAGAAAGAAAAGTTAAAATGGGTTTAATTAATGCTACCATAAATGTGACTAAAAGAATTAAGTGTACTAAACTAATTTCTAAACATCAAAGTTAAATTTACTAAGATTAAACAAAGTTTTGTGATGAAGAGTTCAAATTTAGGAAAGCATACTTCCCCTCTACAATGAGTATGTGGATTGTGAAGAAATTAAAATCATTTAAAAATATATAAAATTGTTTTAAGCCAAATAGAAGCAATCATATTCTTTACCTTCTTCCAAGTGCATAAAGAACATTGACTAAATGAGAGTTTGGTCCCTAATTCTGTGGTAAGGCTGGGAGGATACCAGCTGCCACTCCAGAGCTCCCACTACTCCCTCACCTGAGGGCTAACAATCTTTCATTAGTTTCCAATCAATTGGACCAAATTGGGGATTTTAATCTGTCACCTTAAAATCTTCAATTTTGCATCCAACAAAGTATATTTCCCTATTTTTTTACACTCTACCCCATGGATGACACCTCTCCCATGGAATCGAATGTCACTCTCACCATGTTGTAGAAACCATAACCATTTCGGATATTATGTTTCTCAACACATTTAACATTTTAATTGGTCAAATCAAAAGGTAAATGAAGATCATAGTTTGAATCATCATAAATTATTGATATTTAAAATTGTATAAAATAAAATCAATTCTTCACAAAACCAAATCTCATTGTAGGGAGAAGGATAAAGAATACTACTCAGAATTCATGAGACGGATATGAAAAAACATGGATTTCATATATAAAAATAAGTTTACAAAATAAAGAAATAAAAGAACACAACTTATATGACAATCCTTCCCAAGCAAATCCCTAAAAGTACTCTTTAAGCACTTTCCATCTATACAAGCACTCTCAATTCTCTCTAAGAATAATAATGAAGAAGAAATCTCTCACCTTCCATCTCCTCTTACAATCCTTGAGGAAAATCTCCAAGCCCTTGACTTTTTCTCTTTTGCCTTCTTCAAAATTCCTCTCTTCTCACTCTTTCTTTTCTCCTCTCACATCACACACACACACACACCCACTTTTGCAAAAAGTTGTATCTGGCACTTCATGCACTAGTTCTTTGGATTTTGGCGCATCAGGCACTAGTTTGGCGTAACAGGATCCACTCTACAACAGCTCCACCATTTTTCTCTGTTTGGCTCCGTTTCACCCTATTTAAGTTATGTTTTGCTCTTAACAGATATACCTACAAAATAAGCATGAAAGCAACCTTTCTTTAAAGTCTAATTTTATTCAAAAACACGTGAGAAATGTAAAATAGATTAAGCATAGAAAGACATATCGAAATGTGCCAAGTCAAAATTTTCTTTCTTGCTCGTTTTTACTCCAAATTGCACCATTTTTGTTCATTTTCTCCAAAAGTTCATTTCTTGTGCCTAGAACCAATAATATGCAAAATAACTTACTTTAAGGTGTAATCTCATTAAAAATCATTAAAATTGAGCATAAAATATATATACAAAAGTAGGAAACTTTTAGGCGTGTCAGTAGTCATGTTTAAGAACTCTAATTTCCTATTTATTTCAAGAATAATTGTAATTTGTCATATTAAAGAGACTTAGAAAAATTACATTGAAAATAAATCATGAGACTTTACTAGCAAGGATGCTAATAGTTCATAAATAAGCTTAGAAATGTGATTACGTCCCTTTCCTTAAGATGATTTAAGTGAGACCAATTTTTTATTAGGCATCTCCTCAAGCTTCTCCTCACATTTATTTTTCTTTTTCTTCAATCCTTTATTTTTCTTCTCTCTCTCAATCTTTATTACTATATTAGGATAACATTTAATGATTTTGAACTCCAACATTCTGTTCTTAAAGTTAAAAACATTTTCTCATTTTCTTACTTGATAAATGTCTATTAAACTTTGTTGACCTCACTTTTGGTCGAGGTTTAATTTTACCTCTTTAGTAGCCTAAGGTCTAAGTAGCCTAAGGTCTAGCCATAGTTCCTAGAAATTTAGGAAAGGAACCCTCACCATTAGAAACTCTAAACTCTTCCTTGCTCAACTTGAAGTTCTAGATGTTGGACCTAACCTCTAGCACTTAGTAGGTGAGGTCAGTATGGAGGATCTCAAGGAGAGTCCCCATAGGACTACTTGACCTTAGGGCTGACCCTGGGTGTTGGTCTGGAGCTAGTTCACTCACTTACACTCACTATCACCAAGATCCACTCACAACTCTAAATCCAAAATTATTGATTTTGATCCCTTGATCTTTTGAGAGACTCATGTAGATGGTCCCTTAGACCCACTAGCCCTAGGCTAGGGTTTAGCTAAGATCAGTACATAGAGGACCCAAATGAGGATTTCATTGGTCTATAGCTCATACAAAGTGGTTGGCACCCCAATTCTACCAAAATATCCAACTTGGCCTTTTGCCCCCAAATCCACCCAAACTACCTAAATGCCCTTGAAACCCTAAATTTTACCAAAATTCCCAAATTCATCCAAAATACCCAAACTTCTTCAAAAATTATTTCAAACCATTTGAAAATACCCAAATTGATGAAATCCACCAAAAAATTTCAAAATTACCAAAATACCCTTGACACCCCAAACTTTCCCAAAACATCCAAAATCACCTAAAATCCTCCAAAACCAATTTGGACCCTTTAATTGAATCCAATTAGACCAATTTGACCATTTTGACCAAACCCCCCAACTTGCCTTTAAAAGCCCAATTTACCCAAATTCACTTCAAATGTCTATCAATTAGGCCCCAATTCCCTTCCATTTCAATTCTAAACTCAAATTAATATTTCATATGATCAATATAAACCAAATCCAAGCCTAATTGACTCATGCTTTGAGCTCAATTTTGATCCAAATCAAAATCCCCAATTTTGACCATATGCCCCAATCTCATCCAATTGAACCCCATTGCCCACTCACTTGCTCCAATTTAAATCCTAAACTCTTCATGAAAATTGTACAAATCAAATTGGAACCTCAATTGGCCTTGGTCAAGCCTCAATTTCTCTCAATTTTAACACACATTCAAAATCCCCAAATTTACCCCAAATTGGCTATGTCCCCAAATTCCACCAAATTGAATGCCCTAACCTGCACCAAATTGAATGCCCTAACCCAAAAATTGACACCCAATTGATGTTAAAAACTCTTCATGACATTCCTATGGAACATTTTCAGCCATCAATTTGGACCTAACCCAAACTTAGCCCAACCTAGACTCAAGTCTAACCCAACACCCCTAAATTGACCAAATGCCCAAAATCCTCCAAATTGAACCTCCAAACCAATTAAAAATCACTCTAAATCTTTTCTAAACCTCTTGTGACAATCATCTACACAATATTGATCAATCAATTAAGCTCAATGTCAAGGCTAGCCTAACCCAAACCCAACTTCTAGCCATTTTGACCTAAATTTAACCATGCACCAAAATTGACTTAGCCATGCTTAAGCCACAAAATTAATGAAACCACAGCCACCAAGTACGCTCTATTGACCAAGCTAATTCACCTTAAACCAACCAAATGAGCTATGGAACAAAGGTCCCCTAATTTAAGGGGTCTTATCCCATTTTTGGGCCTTAACCAAAATATCTCCTCCATCATCACTTGCTAATGAGGGTTAAACATAATTAACTCTCCCCTGGATCACCTGACCACCTGAACACCAGCCCTGGCCCTGTCGGCTGGCCTAGTTGCTAGAAAATGCCAAAATTGAGAGCCACCACCCCTAAATCAAACCCAATTCCAACTCTAGAGGCTAGCTCATCCCAATGGCTCCTTAAAGCTCCTCAGCCCTCCACATAAGCACCAGTTTCCGCCCATCAATTAGATCTGGTGGCCAGCCCAAGCTCTTTTATTTAATCAGGCCCTCCATTACTAAGAAAGAAGATTTCCAAATTATTGGGGAAACTCTGCCAAAATCTCACCAGAGACTCTTCAAGCATCCCTGAGCTCAATTCAATCATCTTCCTCCCTCTGATTCCCACTGTGAGAGCCAAATTTTCAGCTCAAAATTTTAGCTCAGAATAGGACAACTCTCCGCAGTCCACCAAACTCAAATTAATTGTGCACACAACATCCCTAGAGTAAGAGGAGTTGATTCCCCATCAAAGCCCCCTCCAAAACAACCTCTAACATAGCTCTAGACCAACACCTGAAATCCACCTTGATCAAAATCATACCTAGATAATTCACTAGGGCTTGAGACTTCATTCAGAGTTTTGTTGGACCCAATTGAAGCTACCACAACCATCTTATTGAGGCCTCCCCTCTCAGACAAAGGTATGGAGCCCTAACCCTAGCCCGAGCTTATTTTGATTCTACATTTGTAATGAATTGATTTCATACTTGATTAACCATATAGATGCATTTTTCTTGAGTAGCTTGAGTAGATGAATATGAATGTTTAAAAATAAACCCCATGTGATTTGGTTGAGTCTAGGAGAAGATCTTAAGGTTTTAGTGTGAACGGCTTACAATTTAGGTCACTTAAGGATAATAACAGAGAGTCGTTTGATCGTGCGTGTAATCAACCAACGAAGGAGATCAAGCCAGATGAGAGGATGGTGTGTGAACCATGAGCCTCATGGCAGCTGAGGTGGATGGCTGTGTAGAATGAGAGCGTGCTGCGTGTGAGTTCAGAGCCGCCGTAAGTTGAGTTGGTTCCATGCTGGATAAGTAGAAAAATAGGGATTTTTGAATTATTTTAAATGCCTAAACTTCAAAAATTCATGTCTTTCTCTAGAAAAATTATAAAAGTAAAATAAAAATGCCCTCTTGCTCAGTGAATAGAGGAGAATAATGTGGACTAAGAATAAAATTTATTATTTATTCATAGAAAAATAGGGATTTTTGAATTATTTTAAATGCCTAAACTTCAAAAATTCATGTCTTTCTCTAGAAAAATTATAAAAGTAAAATAAAAATGCCCTCTTGCTCAGTGAATAGAGGAGAATAATGTGGACTAAGAATAAAATTTATTATTTATTCATTGATTTTTAATGAATTAAATACTCTCTAGAGTATTTTAATTCATTATAATCAAACATTTCTCACCATGACTTGAAATTTTGAAGGTTTATTCCTCATGAAAGAGACTATGTCCTCTAATTTTTCCAAGTCAGAGGACATCTCTATGCTTCTAGCCCAAATTTTCAAGCTAAGGTGACCATTTTGGCTATTTCAATTATATAAATCAAAATATCATTTAAAAAATTGTGGGAATAATTTCAGTAGGTTTTTTATGGTCTAAGAAGTCTAGGAAAATATTATGATGTCTTAAATTATCTTATAAATTTCTATATTTAATTAAATGTGAATATCTTGTGTTAAAAATGATTTAATTAAATGTGAATATCTTGTGTTAATTTTTGTAAATTATATACTTATCAAAAATTAACAAAATCAATCCAACATTGTTCATAAAAAAATATGTCTATCCACTGTAAAAATTTAAAAATTATTTGATTAAGTTCAAGTATTAAAGTTAATTTTCTAAGAAACCTTGTGTTTTTGTACAAAATTATTTATATTAAATTAAATACACTTGGAAAAATTATGAAAAGTTGTTTTCTGAGTTCCTCGTGATTAGAGGCACTTAGAAAAAAATAAAAAATTTCTTTTCAGAAAATAATTAATTTTTAAGCCTTATTTTGAATTTTAAAATGATTAAAATAATTAAAAATTCCAAAAATATCCAAACATTTCAAAATATGCCCTTGGAAAAATTATGAAAAGTTGTTTTCTGAGTTCCTCGTGATTAGAGGCACTTAGAAAAAAATAAAAAATTTCTTTTCAGAAAATAATTAATTTTTAAGCCTTATTTTGAATTTTAAAATGATTAAAATAATTAAAAATTCCAAAAATATCCAAACATTTCAAAATATGCCCAATTGTCCTCTCATCACTTGGGACTCATTAAAATATTTTTCCTTATTTTCCTAAGCTAAAAATAAAATTTAAAAAGGCTTAAAAGTAGATTTTGTTTATCCTTCCATTAAAATAATTATAAGAATTTAATTAAAAAAAATTATGAAATTTTGTCCAAGTATTTCTCTGACCTAGGGAAACTTCTAATAATTTTCTCATAAATAAAACAAAAACTTTATTTTGGAAAGTCAATTAAATCAATTTCTAAAGAATCCTATTTTCTAAGCTTAAAAAAATTTTAAAATTAAATTGAATTTTGAGAAGTCCGCATATTTTCCTCTGATATTGTACTCACCTCATGGATATGACACTGTAAACCCTCAAAGTCATTTGAGTTGTGATTAACGAGTTATGAGGTGAAGTGCCCCAAAGGCAAAATAGTCATTTTAGACTTTGGTGCCTTAATAAAAAATTCAGGATTAACTAATGAAAAATGGGTAATTTTGATTTTATTAAACATGCATGGATGATTGAAATACAATCAGAATAAAAGGTAGAAACTCACTTACCACCCTTGTATAACATCAACAAAATCATAATTCTCCTAATCTTCATGACTTGGAAGCCAATTAAAATCAGACGATTCTTAATTGGGAAAAAAATAGTCATTTTAGACTTTGGTGCCTTAATAAAAAATTCAGGATTAACTAATGAAAAATGGGTAATTTTGATTTTATTAAACATGCATGGATGATTGAAATACAATCAGAATAAAAGGTAGAAACTCACTTACCACCCTTGTATAACATCAACAAAATCATAATTCTCCTAATCTTCATGACTTGGAAGCCAATTAAAATCAGACGATTCTTAATTGGGAAAAATGATAGTTTACTTTTCTTAAGCCTAAAGTTAAGGATGATTTGACTATTTGATAAGAATACATATCACTTGAATAAAAAATCTTGATAATCACCATTTCACCTATCATGATTGTTAAAGGCTTAGTAGTGACTTAGGCTAGACGTGTAAACACAATTGATCGGATTTAGAAGATAACATGATTGGTGATTAACATTTTTAAAGACTAAAAACCTAACTTTAATTGTGGGCACCACAGTCTTAAATGACCTAAACTTGCCTTAGGGGCACCCACTCACATAACCTTTAAACGAAACATCAATTGATTAACTGAGTATCCTATTCTCGGGATAATTAAATTTTTAAGTTTCGCTGAGCAACTAAGTAGTCACACTTCAATCTCGGATGATTAATGAGACAATATGATAAGTTCAAAATGAACTCCGAATACTTCAAGAGATCTTCAAAATGGTCTAGGGGCATGCCCCGAGCACTTTGAAATTTGTTGGACATTCTGAAGGGCAAATTGAACTTGCTATATTTTGTTCTAAAATCATCCACTAGGATATTCCTAAACGAAACATCAATTGATTAACTGAGTATCCTATTCTCGGGATAATTAAATTTTTAAGTTTCGCTGAGCAACTAAGTAGTCACACTTCAATCTCGGATGATTAATGAGACAATATGATAAGTTCAAAATGAACTCCGAATACTTCAAGAGATCTTCAAAATGGTCTAGGGGCATGCCCCGAGCACTTTGAAATTTGTTGGACATTCTGAAGGGCAAATTGAACTTGCTATATTTTGTTCTAAAATCATCCACTAGGATATTCCAAGATTCAATAAAATCATAACTTGGGGTTTTGTAACTAAACCTTCATCTACTCTTACAACTTAAATTTCTTGCAAAATTATATACATGCCTTGCAAGTACTCACCTTTCAGGTGGTGGAACGAGAAGAATCGTTAGGTATGCTTTTAAATTAATGCATTTACCTTTCTGTACTTCTTGTCTCGAGCTTGCATGTTAAACAACAATGTCACCCTGCATGAAAACCAAAACTGCTGGGTTAGCCACAAGACCAAATACAAATTTAAAATCAATCAAGATAAAATTCACTACCACAACATTCAAAATATAAGACAACTCAAAATTTGATCACAAATATCACAAAACAAAAATTGCAACTAAATTAAGACATCTCTATCAGATGATCAGGAATCCCTCAGAAGAGGTTACCTAAGTTTGCTAGGTTGCTAATGAGATTTCCTACAATCTAAAGGAAAGTATGAAACTCATAAAGTTGAGTTTAGTAAATTCATCTGGACTAAGTGAACCCGATAGAAAATAGTAACAAGGGAACCGTAGGATCCTAACCGGTGTCCCTCTAATCAACTTTAATATGCCCCATAATATTTAAAAAACCATAAACATAGGGACATCTGATTTGACATTATGACCTGACATATTAGAAAACTTAAACTCGACGAGGAGATTGGAGCTAGCATTGTGGGTAGTGTGGCCATCTTCAACAGCAAGAGGATCTACAACAACATATCATTCCTTAGAATTGAACAACACTCCATAGTATTCCATAGTACAACACTCCATAGTATTTTGAGGTTGTTTGCTTATGCAACATAAATCCTCAACTTAACTTTAGGCCTTTGTATAGCTACGCTGTACAATTTAGACCCTCTCATCTTAGGATTCTGAGGTTGTCGTTCGTCACGACCTAAATCCTCACATCTTCCAAGCAATTTGTGTGATCATTTCACATAAGTGTAAGCCCTAATTAATAAAATCAATAGGATGAAACATTTAAATATTTCTCCTCAAAACTAAAGTCAAACCATAAGATAGCTTGGGAAGTCACCGAGGTTCTCCTTCGGATTCATGACATCTCCTAGTTCTTCCTCCTTTGGACTCTAAAATAAAATGTTCCAAATTTAAGCCATTCCCATTTCATAACTCATTGTCTAATTTTATTGAATGGTCCTATCCTTTTGACCTCTTTGAAGATAACATTTCCTGATTTTTATCGAGAGTTTTCTTAGGTTACTTCGATTATCTAATATGTAATTAACTATAAGGGCTTGCCCTTATAGGAAGCTTTTCAAAACCCAGCTTAATATAAACCCTATTTAATTCTTTGTATTAAATAGGGGAACTTGTCGGCAAATAAAATGGTTTCGCAGACCAAACGGATGTCATACATTTCTTTGTTTATTTGATCGAATCTCACCCTCAAGTTTTGTGTTTATTTTTTGGGATAGATACAGGGTTTGAGGTATAGTGTTCTTTCATTTAAACTGTGAAAGATATGAGGTTAGTTTGATTTCATATTTTTCTAAACTTTATATATATATATATAAATTAAATGTATTCCCAAAGCGGGCAACAGGATTTTGATTCCAGCGACCGACAGCTTCCAACGGGCAACTCCACAACCCAAAAATAGTGTCGAAAGACTTGAAAAAGAACTTTCATAAATTTTCATTCCTTTCTTTTCAAATAAAAATCCAAGATCTTTAACATTTCCAAAAAAATACAATTTTCTTTATTTTAAATAGGAAAAACAAAATTTTATACTCATGTACTAAATATCTCAAATCTAGAGTTAATCTTATTATTTAAAATTTTTACTTAAGTTCACTATGTTATTTATAAAATCAAAAATATTGTTATCTTAAGCTATCTCAACATACCACAAGTTATATTAAAATAATTTTTGAAAATATATTTAACATAGGAAAAATAAGGCTTAGTTATAAAAATTTTCTCTGTTCCCCTAAACTTAAATTTTAAATTAGTTTAAGACAGCTAAGTTTATAATAAGCATGAAGAAAGAAAAATTTAAAATTTATAAACAGGGGAACAGTACAGGTACAACAATAATAAAATGTGACGAGTAGTAGACAATTTAAATTAAAAACTGATATATCATGAAAATTTACAACGTAAAAAACTACTCTAACACACATCTAGTTCTAAGTAAAAGAGTAACAAAAGCAACAATGAAAATAAAAATATGGAACAACAAAACATACATAAATAGTCCAACATAAGATAGATCTAGAAATCATAACTACTATAGAATAGGAAATAAAATCTAATCTTCTTCCTCCTCCTCATCATCATCAATATCAAAGGGAATATCTTCATCCATAGATCTGTGACTCTCAAAAGGTGTAAATCGAGAGCATGTAGGAAATTCAACTTTATGGTCTGCCTTCATGAATTTCACCATTGTATCATCATAATCAACATCATAGTCACTCTTCCTTCTAACAAAATAAACCATATGATCAAATTTGTTGTCCATAACTTCCATACGACACTGCATTAAGAACACATCATTCTGGTGTTCCAAATATCTTTCACTCAACACATTCCATAATCCGAATGGAGGCTTAGTCGCAGTGGAAGGATTCTTTTCTTCTTCCTCTCTTTATCTTAGGAGCCATCTAGAAAAAAATTCTAACAAATTCCAAAATCAAGAAAATAGGCTTCCTACAAGATTTCTCAAGCTAACAAAGCTTAGATCCATGGATTTTGTACCACTAAATCAAATATTTTTACATATTTTTGGTCTCTACTCAATTTATGAAAAATCCATAGTGAAATCACAAAATAATAATGCCAAAATATAGATCTTACCTCGAGAAGATGAAATCTGGTGTTTTTGAGCCAAGAAACTTAAAGATTTGAGCTCTATGAAGCATCTTATGACTGTTTTTCATGAAAAATAGGAAGAAGAAGGATATTGGGTATCAACAATGGCATGTGTTTGGCTTAAATTGCAAAAAATTTGATTTTCGATCAGTTTAGATGAACAGGCGCCTAGGCGCGAAGCTATGGGGATGGCCTAGCACTTAGGCGCCAGTTCTGACGCCTAGGCACCATAACCAATATTTTTCTTTCCTAGGGTTTTAAGTGTAACACCAAAAGACTAAGCCTTTGAAACCAAAATTTCTCATTAATTTAAGATCACATCTCATGTTTATTATGTCCCCAACATCTTCTATTTTCCAATTTTCAATTCAAAAAATAATTTCAACATTCTAAAACAGGGACTACACAAACATAAATTTCATTAAACTATCAGCAATTGTATAATATCACACACAAACAAAATTAAGTAAATCAATAAAAGCAAACTAGCACACAATTAACAACCAGATAAAGTAGCACACATAACACTTCTCTTACTAAAGTAAACACAAACATCAAACACTAGAAATCTATTCTAATGATAAATCTTTATTGTTCTCATTCTCTTCACCCCTCTCACATGCCAAATATCTGCGATCAAATGTGGAAAAGACAAGGGTATGAGGAAATTCCATAGCCATCTTTTCATCAATCCATTTGTTCTTGCTATACATGGCTAGCTGAGCATCTTGATGACTAGCCAAGTGGTCAGATTGAAGTTCAATTTGCCACTCCAAGTGCTCGTATTGGTGATACATCTCTTGCAACTTGTTGTGTACATTGGAAAGATCCTCTTCAATCTTCCATAACTTACTCGTCACCTTATCCAAACTCAGCACTAAGTCCATTGAAATAAGTTTGGGCATCATTACGCAGTAAATTATTTCCATCTCCATTCTCTTTATTCTCCATGGAAGCAAGTAAGATCTTCAAATCTTTCTAAACTCTCTTTTTGGGTCAAAATTTTGAAGGTATGAAGATTAGTGATGAAGTGTAGGCAATTTTTAAGAGAAAAAATGAAGGAAAAACTACTTTGGGGTGATTTTTTCACATACAAAAATTGCGGTGTCTGATACGCCAAAAATATATAGTATTTTTAGACACATTTTTAATGGAAAGTATTTTTGTGCTTTTCTTTCAGGTACAACTAAAAGGTGAAAAATGCTTAAAGGAGTGAAAAAAGATCGAATTTGGAGCAAATAGATGAAAAATGTGCAAAAATGCTAAAAGTACTGGGAAAGTTTTGAAAGTTCTAAAATTGAGGAGTTAGTCGGAGAGATTTTCAGGCACCACATATTTATCCTTTTTATTTTAGTTTTATATTAAGAGTGTTGTAAAAGAGAAGAGATTCAAAGGAACTTCAAGAGTTTGGAGGAGGACTTGAGATAAGTTTTTATCATTTGTTTCAGATTTTTGTTTTAGACTACTTTTGGTTTTAATCTAGACTTGTTGTTGGTTTGACAATGATTTCTTCTTTTAAACTAAAGTGTGGTTTTGTTTTCTCCATGGATTATGAGTAGTTTTCCTTATCATTCTTTTTAAAATGATAAGTGATTAACTGTTGGATGGAAGTTGTGGAGAGTATTGATCTTTAATGTTTGAAGAAGTCATGATGATTTAAATTCATGTACATCATTTGCTTCTTGATTTGACCAATCCAGATGTTAAAACTATTTGTGAGAACATGTAAGAACTGGGATGGTTTTGTCTCAGTCAACAATTGGAAAGAATCACATGAGGTTGTATGAATGAGAACGTAGTTCATATGATTGAGTGCAAATAAATAGGAAAATATTCATTGAAGGGTGTAGAGTTAGAGGACTTTAAAGTGACAGGTTAAAGCCCTTAACTTGGTTTATTATTTTATATTCTGATACGAGATGTTAGCCCCCAGGTGGAGGGAATCGAGGGAACTCTATAGTGAGAGCTAGTCTCTTCCCTGCCTAGCCGGTCTTCAGAACTATTTAAACTTTAAATTAGCTAATGTTCTTTATAACATCTCTAGTAAGGGTAAAGAATATTATTGCTCCTATTTGGCTCAACACAATATGCATACTTCCACAACAAAATTCTTGTACTTATTACTGATTCATGATTAGGAGAAATATATTTTCATATTTAGTGCTTTTCTTCTACAAAAACTCCAGTTATCTTTTTAAGTTTATTCTATTTTTGCCAAAATATTAAAATTACCAATAACATTTAAACTTACTTTACTACGAAAATGTTTTTAGGTTAAATAATTGTGTTTTTTAAAAATAGAAAATTTTTTAAAAAGTGAATATTGCATATCTTCCCTGTGGGTTGTTATTCAGGTCTTAATCAAAAAGTCCTATATTAGTTATATTAGCTATATTAGTTGATAACGATACGTATACTTGTGTAGTATCCCAATATATATAAATTAAAAGTTAAATTCTTATTTTTCTTCTAGATCAAGTTTTTGGTTTTGCTGTGAAATAAGGAAATAAAAGTAAAAAATATAATTAGAATTATTGTTATACTGTTGCATATAAGCAGTTTCGGGATTAATTTTTTGGTGCCGTTGCCGGGGAAGTGAAGTGAAAATTGTAAAGAATCTATTGATTTAAAAGAAAATTTTTATTTTTATGAAGTCTTATTTAAACTTTAGTTATTGTGTTTTATTTTGTGTGTGTTTAGTTTCATTTTATTTTATCTTAGTGTATGCGTAGTTCAGGTTCTGAATGACTAGTGCCCTACGATTCTGAATTAGAGAGAAATGTTAGAAAAATCAAAAAAATAAAAAATAAACTTCTGAAAAATCCAAAAAAATTATAGAAATAAAAAATAAACTTTTTGATGAAGAATGCCTAAAAGCTTTTAATTTATTAAAAGAAAAATTAATCAGTGCACCAATTATAGTTTCACTAAACTCGGAAAAACCTTTTGAATTGATGTGTGATGCTAGTGATTATGCTATACGAGCTGTTTTAGGACAAAGATATGATAAAATTTTTAAAGTAATTTACTATGCTAGTAAAACTCTTAATGAAAGTCAAATCAATTATACAACAACTGAAAAAGAGTTATTAGCAATAGTATATGCTTTTGATAAATTTAGATCATATTTCATTGAAACTCATTGTGTAGTGCATACAGATCATTCTGTTATTAACTACTTAATGAAAAAGAAGGATGCTAAACCTAGACTTATAAGTTGGATTCTTCTTTTGCAAGAATTTGATTTTGAAATAGTAGATCGAAAGGGGACTGAAAATCAAATTGTTGATCGTTTATCCAGGCTTGAGTTAGAAAAACCACTCTGTTTTGAATAAGAAATTAATGAAAATTTTTCAGATGAAAAATTGTTGACTATTAATGAGTGGTGTGCTCCATGGTATGCCAAAAATGTAAACTTTATTGTTAGTTGATATTATACCCTATGGAATGACATACAAACAGAAGAGTAAACAAAGAGTAAATTTTTTTCTAAAGCTAAGACTTATTTTTAGGATGACCCATTTTTATAAAAACAAGGAAAGGATCTAATTATTCAAAGATGTGCACCATTTGAAGAAACGTGCTAAGGAAGTTTCTAAATGTGTCTAAGAGTTGTTGGAAGGATTTAGGCCTATAAATAGAAGGGTTCTGTGAAGGAATTTCACCCCAGATCATTTCTACCCCTAAAAGTCTAGGAGAAAGTGAGATTTAGAGAAAATGTCTTCTTGGGAGATGGATTTGAAGAAGAAGGAAGATGAAGAAGAAGAAGAAGAAGGAAGAAACCAAGAGGAAGAGGTTCATTAGTCAAAGTGCACAAAAGATGTATAACAGTTTCTTAGTCGTTAGTATTGAAGGGATATCAAAGAAGATCAAAAAATTTGAGAATACTATGGCTTTATTGGAGACCAAGGTTCTTGAGTTGCATGCACAACTAGAGCATATTGGATGGCAATTGAAGATGAAATTTAGCCACACAAGTTATAGAAAGGAAGCGGATAAGGCAATGTTCATAAAGTAGAAGTGGATTGAAGAAGATAGTATCAGAGCTCGTCACCACCGTCCGTTTTATCAACTCTATATTCCTGGAGAGACTAATGAAAGACAAAAATTTGTTTCTTCAAATGAAGAATAAAATTAAGTTTAGTGTTAGAATTTGTATGTTAGAAGTTGTTGTTCTCAAGTGGTTTAGTGTTTAAGTCTTGTTTTTAGTATTTATGACTTCTTATATGTGTTTAATTGTGAAATGATTGTTGTGTATTTGTATTTAGAAAAATTTTCTGATCCAAAACTATTTGTAGTGAGAATTAAGTGTTTAAAGGTATTTGTACCTATCTGTGAATTAATATAAGTTTGTTTATGCGAAAATTTGTGTTATTTTTAGCCTCGAATTGAAGTAGTTATTATGGAGAATTTTGAGAGAGAGGGGAGTTATAGGAAGTTGAAAATAGTCATTTAAGTGCTATGAGACCATTTAGGGGTGGTTCACATAGGCAAATAGTGCATTTTACTTTAATTTAAAAATTTTGAAAATCATGCACAGGCGCCTAAGCGCCACTTCTCCCACTTAAGCGCGAGCTAACCTGAGAGGCAAAGAGATGCTTGCGCCTAAGCGCCATTTACCCGCGCTTAAGTGTCGGTTCACGAAATCGGTTCGTGAACGGTTAAAAATAAAATTTCAACCCAAAAATCACCATTTTTAACGCCACCGTCACCTTCAACCTCTCGAGTTCATGATTTTTGAGGCCTAGGGCACATATAAAGTCAAGATTTCTTGGTGGAATCAAGTGAAACTTTCTAGATCCAAGCTCCTTGAGGTAAGAGCTTTACTTCTATGCAAAAATTTTGGATTTTCACTATGTATTTTGAGCACATTTGGAGAAATTCTAAAATTCACTATTCATTATGAAAAATGAGGAAAAAATCTATGAAAGTTGCATAGGAAGTGTAGTTTATATTTTGGAAGTTTAGTTTAGTAATTTAGACTTGATTTTTGAAGTTACTTGATTTTTTCCAGTTGAGTTCAGGTTAATCTAAAAATAATGACTTAATTGTAGAATGACACCAAGAATGAAGAGTTTTTTTTTTATTTTTTTTATTTTTTTGAGTTTTTGCTTCTAAATGGAGTAATTATGTCTATTGTTAGTTTGGTCTTCACTACGTGATGCATTGCAATCACGCATTGCAATCACGGAAACTGATTCAGAAGTGGTGTTTTAGGAATCCAGGTGGAGACGTATGGGATTTGATCGTTCGCTGATAGTGGAAACAATTCTGTTGTTCCTTTACTATGGCGGTTATTTCTGTTGTTAGGGAGTTCTATGCAAACCTCCCTAAAGCTGAAGACAATAGAGTCATAGTTCGAGGAAAGTTGGTACCTTTTTTACTAGAGGCAATCAACTTGTTTTATCATCTGTCACCTGATACGTTATATTTTTATGCAAATTATAGTCTGACTAAAGCATAGTTAGATAAGATTATTTCTTAGTTGACTGTTGGAAGAGGACTTTAGAAGATCACTAATGAGAGGAGAGTCAACTTCCCAACTTCAAAGTTATGTGCAGCTTGAAAGGCCTGGTACTATTTTACTTTTGCTCATCTGCTACCAACAAATCATCTCAGTGAAGTGACCAGAGAGAGAGCGACGTTAAATTATTGTATCCAGGAAGGAAAGCTCATCAACATAAGAGCTTTGATTTATCAGACTATCATCAATTCTGCCACTGTCGAAAATATTGTAGGTCTAAGATTTTCTTCCTTGATCTTTTCTTTGTGTGAGCAGGCTGGAGTTAAATATGATAGCTGGGAGGAAGTGTTGTTACCTCTAAAGCCCATCACTAAGGTGAATGTGAATACTTACTCTGAGCATTCTATTTTTGGCTGGAGAGGAGGATTTCTAGGAGCTATGGAATGGAGACGTCTGCTGCTTCTACATCTAGACCATCTACCTCATGTGCTTCTACATCTAGAGGTGACGTTACTGAGACCCAAGATCAATTATTGTAGAGGACGATGAATCATATTAATTTTACAGTTGATAAAGTTCAGAATTTAGAGCTTTTTACAGAGCATACTAATAGATATAGTAGGAGAAAGAGTGACTATGAAAAGAAATTTCACTCATCTCTGGAGAACCTAATTAGGGGTGACCCAGGAGTTCAATTTTCTTCATATCCTCGATATCCTGATTATGAGCCTGCAGAAAAGTGGTATAGCGGTGATTTAGAAGATGAGGAGTAGAATTGAGAGATTTTTATGTTTATAATATGTGTTAGACTATGTTCTTTAAACTTGAGATTTGTGATGTGTTGTTTATTTCTATGTTGGGGACTATGTGGTGTGGTATTGCTACATTTGCATCTTTGTGATGATATGTACTATGTATTGTCTTTTGGACTTTTTGTATTTTATTGTTATTACGATGTTTATGTTAGTTAGTAGTTTGTTTTAAAATTCTAGGATATTAACAGTTGTGAGTTTTGTGATTTAGTTAGTTTAGAAGTTAACTTAATTCTATGTCTTTTGAAAAGTTGAAAAACTTGCTAACTTAGGCCTTAAATATTAAATTTCAGAAACTGCTACCCTGTATTTTTCTTTTATCATGTTTGTGAGTTTGCTTTTATGTTGAGATTGTGAAGTCAAGTTAGTGTGTTAGTTTGCTTTTATGTTTATACCCACTGTTTAGAAGTCTATTGAATTTCTACATGCTGAATTGAAAAGAAAATATTAGAAAATTTGATCAAAATTAATTTTACTCATGTTTTTAGTTTTATACTTGTATCATTAGGGTATAAAAATTCTTATTAGCAGTTATTTTAATTTTCACTCCTGCTTATATATATTTGATGCTAAACTGTTTAATCTGTTAAAAATTTAAATTTGGGGGGATGAAAAATATTCTTAAAACTTTAATTTTATTTGTTCTCAAATGAA